>NC_080836.1:16136375-16440034 GCF_030435755.1 Ochotona princeps
TTTATTATCATTATATACATATTAATACATAAAAAATTTATTTCTAGTATACACTTACAAAACAGTAATGATTGCTAAGCTAAAACAGGATAAAGTTTTATGAAGCTCCAGATTTAATATAGGATACAAATAAACTTAGTTACAAAATATGTTGTTTTAAAATATTTTAATACAAGAATGAGAAGAGAATGATTAATTGCATATATTTATGCATTTTCAACAGACTGACAGTACAGTTAGGAAAATATGCATACAATTGTAATATGAACCAAACAAGTTCCTAATACTGATAATTGAAAAATGAAGTATGAAAGTTCAGTAGTCTAATGACGTAATAATTAAAAGGGCAAGATACGATATAAAATAAGGAAATATATTGGACTAGTGCAGTGCAAAATTAAAAACTTTAAAAATCTATTTTATAAATTGAAAGATTCTGTTTTCTTATTAAAAGCCTTCATTTTCTACCCATCTGAAGGGAATTTTACACAATTTAGATATGTATCTAATAACTTGAAGAAATTACTTATCAGACAACCTGGGAAATATGAAATTGTTTGATCCTGATTATTGTCCAACAAATGTAATTAAAAGTCAAAAATACTCCTTATTTACAAAGCATAGAAGAAGCTCAATGGAAATCTGCAGGGATAGCCTCTATCACAAAACTCTAATCACACTCGTAAAGTTTCCTATACAAGGTCCAGACTTGATAAACACGACAATAGTATGCAGCATGTTATAAAAATGAAATACTGACCCAAATATGATTGAAGCTTGAGCTTACTTGTTCTAAGCCTGGTAAAATATATGATTACCCCTTCTTGGGAATGTTGCATACTAAATCGTGCCTTGATTTATGATGATGGAAACTATAAAAAGGGCCTGTTTTCTAATTCATACACTCAGTCATGGATGAATAGCTCACTAATGTACTATATTCCCTCTTGAACCAACCAATTTAACAACTTCTCCAATGCCAGCTTTTGCACAATACAGCCCTTCATTGACATTCCATTGCAATAGCTAATAACAATTAGATTTCATTGTTGCACTGTGTCTGGCTATTGTCATCACAACAGGAATGACTTCTCCTATAATCCATAGACATAATGTAAATGTAAATGTTAGGCCAAAAAGTCTAAATAAGCGGTCTGTGGATCCTCATTAGAGAAGTGAGTTCACATCTGTCTCGTTGTCATATATTATTATTTTTTACATCATTTATTTTGCACTTCCTGAGATAACTCCACCATTTGGTAATGTTTGAAACTCTGTTGCTGAATTAGTAAACACACACTTTGGAAAAACATTCACCATTAGATAATGCTGAATTCTAAATTATGTAAATATTAGACTTAAAAGTTACTTAGTATTGAATTCAAATCACTACACTGCTGTTTAATAGGTAGGCGATTGACAATTTGACACAATAACAAAAAACTTACTAAGCATGCATAAGTCCATACAATTTCCATGACTGTAATAATACCCACCTAGGGAAGACTACCATAAGCAAGTATTTATCCAACTGAATGATATAAGAGTATGGGAACATTAGTGTTAAGGGACATTTCAAGAATTCCCGGGGACCTGGCGAGGTAGCTTAGCAGCTGAAGTCCTCACCTCGCACAAACAAGGATCCCATATGGGCACCAGTTCTAATTCTGGTGGCTACACCAGGGGCTTGTGGCCTGGGAGAGCAGTTAAGGATGACCCTAAGCCTTCAGACCCTGCACCTGTGTGGGAGATCTGGAAGAGGCTTTGGGCTCCTGGCTTCAGATTGGCAAAACTCTGGCATTTGTGATCACTTGGGGAGAGAATCATCAGACGGAAGATCTTCCTCTCTGTCTCTCCTTCTCTCTGTATATCTGACTTTTCAATATATTAAATAAATCTTTCTAAAGACAATTTTCCTTAACGCATGTTAGATTTCAAATATCTGAAAAGATGGTGGCCCAAGTAAAATTTTTGGCTCCATACCATGACACCTGCACTAAAGGGAGAAACAAGTAACTTTGTGACTCCTAGGCTGTAACACTGAAGCTACAATTCCTGAGAGATGCTGCAGTTGATAGCTGACTACCTGGACACAGAAGAAACCCTGGTCCAGGGGCTGAGGGGGGAAGAACGCTCACATGATTTCACCTGTCAATGCTCTTCAGAAAGTCACTGGGAGTAGACAGCATTCATTTAAACACAGACAAACCTTAGCAATTAAGATCCCAAGGAGAACATGAACCTCAGAAATGAAACGAATGCACGTGGTGAGCAGAATTTTCTTCAAGTTATTTTTTTTAGTATTAAAAAGATACTTCAACACATCAAGAGGCATTTCACCATTGAAAGCATACTACATGAAATTTTGATACATTATTACATTGAATAATATTATATATTTTAAGAGAAACTCTATGCCAAAAACAGGATCAGATTCAAAGCACAGACAAAATTCTGAGAGCAAAAAACATATTTATAAGAATAAGATTCGCAAAAACCAGAAGAAAAAAATGAAGAAATACTTAGCATAGAAAAAGGAGGAGGAGGAGAAGGAGGAGGGGGAGGAGAAATTACAAAGAGGGAATTGTGTTATAGCAAAAGAGTTACCAACTGTATTGATCCCATATGAGCACCAATTCAAATCCTGTCTGCTCAACTTCTGATTCAGCTCCCAGCTAATGAGTCAAAAACCAGTGGAGGGTTGCCATGGGCTGAGGTTCCTTCAGTCAAATGGAATAATAGGATGAAGCTCCCACCTCTTGGCTTTAGCCTAACTGGTCTAGGCACTTTGACTTTTAGAAGAATGAACCAGCAGCCAAATCATGTCTCTCTGTCTCTCTGTCTCTTTCAAGCACACAAAATAACTTAAAGGAAAAGAAATTTGAAAAGAGGTGTGTAATTAGCATAACCATGAAGACGCTATTTTTATACCCATATCCTGTATCTAGGTACTTGGTTTAAAACTCAAACTCCTGTTCCTGTCTAGGTCCCTGCTTTCGGATATCCTGGGAGACAGCAAGTTATGCTCAGAACCAACGTGTTCCAGCACCCACTAGGCGACTTAGATTGTGGTCCAGCCCCTGGCCCCAGCCTCCCTCACATACACACTAGCAAGCACTTGATACAAACCAGCTGGAAGAGAACTTTTTCTCCACCACTAATCTCTGCCTTTCAAGTGAACAAAATTAAGTCAACTTTTTTTTATAAAGATTTATTATTATTGGAAAGCCGGATATACAGAGAGGAAGATCTTCCATCCGATGTTTCACTCCAAGTGAGCCGCAATGGGCCAGTGCGTGCCGATCCGATGCCGGGAACCAGGAACCTCTTCCAGGTCTCCCATGCGGGTGCAGGGTCCCAAAGCTTTGGGCCATTCTTTGGGCCGTCCTTTGGGCCGTCCTCTGGGAGGTCCTTGACTGCTTTCCCAGGCCACAAGAAGGGAGCTGGATGGGAAGTGGAGCTGCCGGGATTAGAACTGGCGCCCATATGGGATCCCAGGGCTTTCAAGGCAAGGACTTTAGCCGCTAGGCAACGACGCCGGGCCCCCAAATCAACGTTTTTTACAACTAAAAGATTAAAAGGTAAAGGAATTCAACAACAACAAAAAAAAAAACCAAAAAATTAAGTCCAGAAATTCTCCCAGAAGGTTGTGGCAGTGAAAGAATTAGGGGAGGGAGAAAAGCAGGGAGGGAGTGAAGGAAGGAGGGAGAGAGAGAGAGAGAGAGAGAGAAAGAAAGAGAAACAGTAACAGCCAAAAAAGGTATAATGAGGAAAGTCAGTATTCTTTGCTAGTTAGCTCCAGGAGATTAATAGAGTGAAGAATATTTGCATAAATAATAATGATAAACAGTTTCAGAACCAAAGGAGTTCATATGATCTCAGATAAAAGTGTTCACATTTATACTAAAAAAAAAAAAGGAGGTGGGGGTACTTGTGAACATATTAAATTAAATTTAATAACATAAAAATCAAAAGAAAATGTAATATCTTTTCCAGGGAACTAGCTTAAATCTACAGAGACGTATATGTCAAAAATAATCGAACCTAAAATGTCAGTCTGTTAGTATTATTTTCTATAATGAAGAGGTTAACTAGTTAAACAGATTCAGATGATGTGTCTGATCAAAGTCCTCTTAAAAAGGGTGTTGCTTTGTAAAGTCACTGCAGCAAGCAAAAAAAAAAAAATGAAAAAGCACATAGCAAAAATTTAATGTTAACCAAGGCCAAAATAAGAAAAATATTTCCAACAAATTACATGGGGTTGCAAAAAATAATTCCATTTTTTTTATTTTTGAGGAAAGTGTAAACATAGATGCTAGGTATAAACAAGCAGTTATAAATATATGAGAAGTCTGGTTAAAATTAAATGTGGAAAGGCCAGGGCAGAGGTACAGGTACCTGCTCTTGAGACCAGAATCCAATCTGGGTGTGCCAGTTTAAAAATTGGATACTTTGCTTTAGATCTATCAGCCTACTACTAAGATGCCCAGAAAGACAACAGTGGGTGACCCACCTGGGAGATCCAGATAGGGCACCTGGCTTCTGGACTAATCCTATCATGGGCACTGGGGAAGGAACTAGAGCATTTAAGTTCTTTTGGTCTCTCTGTCTCCTTTTCACTCTCTCTCTGTTCCTACTTTTCCCTCTTTGGCGATCTGCATTCAAATAGAACAATGAGAAATCATCGAAAGTAAGATCAAGTTTAAAAGAAAACTAAGTAGGGAATACAAACAAAAAATAGATGGCCGTGTAAATATCTCAAAGGAAATGGTGACTTTTTCTCAGCAGAATAGTACAGCAGTTAGGAATAGGAAAAATATAATAGAAGATATATCAAAAAACACAAAAGGAAATATCACTAAGTAACAATAAAAAATTAAAATCCAATCTACATATAAAAAAAGTAGGTAAGCTTAGAAAAGACAATTAAAGAAAATTGCCAAAGTTAGATCACCAAATTTTTTCTCAGAAAATAATAACATGGATTAGAATAGAGATGTTGGAATAGGGTAAAGACATGTTTAAAGCACATGGAGAAACATTATCCAGGGTGAAGCAGAAACAGCACTTTCCAGGACATAGGGGATGTGTGACCAAAGTCAGAGGTACATCTGGAAACTAAGAAACATGGTAAACAACAGAGACAATGGTGTGCTGTCACTGTGACCCATACCACAGTGGCAGTCAGCAAGCAGTGATCTAAATAGCCAAGGTTGCAACAGCAGCCTTATGGGAAGAGGGGTTCACTGGGAGCTCAGGAGATGAACCTAGACAAAGAAATGCCCACCATGCTGCTTTGATTGATTTGATCAGGAGCAGAGAGAGATCAATAGATCCCAATTTGGTTTTGCGGGAAAAGGGTGGTTTTCATAGTTCAGGCCCCAATTAGAATTGCATCAGAGGCAATCTTGTGTAGAAAGGCAAATGCTGTGGGACAGGACTGTACATGCACCAAGATGGGAGCAAACTCACTTGCGGCTCAATGAATTGCAACCATATGGCATCCTACAGTTTGCACCCAAAACAGGTCTGGGTAAACCCAGAACTAATGGATAGAAGATTCAGAATTCCACAAGTGGTACATGAGGTACCCTTTTATACAGGGCAATACAGTGAGCTACACATGTGCAAAGCTGGGAATGAACTTATTTCCAGCTCAGTACATAGCACTTGTCCAATGAGGAAAATAACACCAAGTTTGGCATTCTACAGGTCAAAATAGGTCTGGGTGGCCCTCAGACCTAACAGCCAGCAGATTCCAGCAAGATAAGCACTACAAGTAACCTATTATTTGGGACACCTGCTGTCTCCATAATCAAGGCAACTGCTCGAACAAGTGTGCAAAAGGCTGTTCAGACAACAGTGCAGCCTCAGCAGGGGATCACAGCAGGTGGAGGGTGGCAAGCCAAGATTTGAGGCTATGGAGACTGCAATGGAAGACAAACATTAAGATCTCAGATCTGAAACTTGCTGGAAGGAGTAACACAAGAGACAGGGAAAAAATGATAGAAATGTATGGTTGGAATGGTTAAGTTGATGCTATACACTCTGCTAATGAGAAAAGTACAGAAATTATTAATATACATACATGTGATGGAAACTCGTAAAAAAAATGAAGCATTAATTGATGTACACAGAGACAGGTCATTCAGTGCAAAAGTCATTTTAGTATTTTGGTGTCGCTACTTAACATAAGTGATCCTAGGGTAGGATATATCCCACCCATGGGTCATACGAGGAAAACAGAATGACTTTGTCTGGACCTACCAAGCAAATGTACAAGGGACTAAATATTCAATAACTGTATAGCAGTCTAATTTTTATATTGATCATTGTTTTTGATCTGTGACTGCTTTCCAAGTATCCCAAAGATCCTTGGCAAAACAAAAAGCCTCTATAACCCACTTCATGTAAAATATTTGAACATTAGTGAGATTTTTATAGTCCTTATAAAACACCATTTTGAAAACAGTAAAATAAAGAAAATATGAAGATTCTTAGCTATGTTTATGAAACGATGTACTTAAAATATTATTTGAAAGGCAGAGTTAGAGGGGGAAGACTGGACGAAGAGAAACAGCAGAGATGGGGAAAAAAAAGACATTTTTTCCTCTATTGGTTCATTCCCCAGATGATCACAATGGCCAGGTCCAAAGAGAGGAGTCAGAAATCCCCCCATGTCAAACCAAATTAGCACATAGCTCAGTTAGAGATAGAACAGCCATGACTTGAACAGAAACCCATACAGGATGTTGGCACCACTAGGGAAGAACTAATTCCATGTATAATAGGGAAGCTCTCATAATGCTGCCGCAGAAGGCCCGGAAAGGTGGCCTAGCGGCTGAAGTCCTCACCTTGGACGTGCTGGGATCCTATAAGGGCACAGGTTATACTCCAGGCCATCCCCTTCCCATCTAGCTCCCTGCTTGTAGCCTGGAAAAGCATTCCAGGATAGCCATGGGCCTTGGGACCCTGCACCCATGCAGGAGACCCAGAAGAGCTCCTGGCTCCTGGCTTTGGATGAGCTGAGCTCCAGCTGTTATGGACACTTGGGGAGTGAATCATCAGAGGATCTTCCTCTCTGTCTCTCCCCTTTCTATATATCTGACTTTGCAATACAAATAATAAATCTTAAAAAAGAAAAGCCACCTCAAATAAAAATGTAAACAAAGTAATTTTCAGTTGTGAATTCTTTTGCACATGTAAGAAACAAGTAATACCAATTCTGCATTGCCTTCATTGGAAAACACAGAAATGGTAACACTTTCCAACACATTGTGTGAGGCCAATATAATTACAAGAGATAAGACAATTCCTTAAATATTTTATTTGACTTGAATTGAAGATTCACACACAAGAGAGAGAGAGAGAGTGTCTAAGAAGCATTGATCTGATTCATTTCCCAAATGACTACAATGGCCAGGGCTGGGCGAGCAGAAACCTGCAGCTGAGAAAGTCACCTCTGCCTCCTACATGGGTGGCAGGATTCTAAGGATTCACACCTTCTTCCACTGTTTTCTCACAGGCATTAGCAGAGAAGGGATCTGAGGCAGAGAAGTCTAGATCCGTATCCACACTTGCCTGTGATGCTGGCACCTCATGCAGCAGCTTAACCCAACACATCACAACACCTGCCCAGAAGACAATAATTTGTATCCAGCTAATATATGTCAAAAGAATTATAAGTGATATTTTAGCCAACTAAGTCCATCAATATATCAAAAAGATAAATTATGAATGTATTCAAAGAATTCAAAGATTGACTTTTTTCAGTGTGAAACCAATCAATGCGATTTAACTTCAGAAAAAGATTACATAGACGTGGAAGATATTTTTAATTCATTGAAGTAACCTAATGAACTCTTACAATGAAAATTAGATAACAGCAATCAAAACTAATAAAAATCTAATTATCATTCAACTTATTTAAAAATAATGTATATTCTTTGAAGATGTTTTGCTCGCATGGATCTTAGCTTTTGCACAAAAATAAACTGCTCTTTTTCCATTAGCTTAGTTAAGTACCTTCATATGTATGTATAGTTCCAATACAAACAGAAACATTTTTAACACTACCCTCAGGCTCCAGGATGTTTGGGTAATGGATATAGGAATTCTGGCATAAACTATAGTTCCTATATATTTCCCATGATTAGGCAATAAAACATCTAAGTTAAAAGACGGCAAAGAAGGAAATAGAAGTGGAAGTAAGAAGTAGAAGAATAAACATAGAATTGATTTTTAAGATGAAGCATGAATGCATAGAACTCTCAGGACAAATTCACCATTATCCGTGCAAATTAAAGTCTAATAAAATGAATGTATAATTTTTTCCATTTTTGAAATGACACAATCTATACAAAGCCAGTGAAGATTGAAATACAAATGGAAAATACATGCACTAGTAATATGACAATTATATAATTTATAGTATAGTATCTGTAAGTGAATGCGAAGTACATGAGTAACACCAACAAGAAAAGAATATATTCTGTTAATGTACAAATCCAGGGAAAGAATATTGTCCAGGAATACTTCTCATGTACAAAGTATTCTATTATTGGAAAACTGCTGTACACAAAGAAACTGAAATGAAAACATTTCCCCCTAAGATGTTTACTGTAAAATTACATAATGATTGCAAAACTAGTAAGAAACTAAATATGCTATAGCACATTAACACAACATGCTATAATGCAGCCAAAGCTTAGATGGAAAACAAAATAAAAACATGGTAAAATGCTTGAACCATATGTATTCATTTAATATATTTATTTAAATTTATATTAAATCTTTTTTAAATGAAAAGAGATATAATTGTACCACTATTTTTTCTTGAATGATGACTTACTTTTCAATTGTTTTAGACTCACACATTTTCTATAGTGGTCCCGAAACGTATATAACGGAAAAGTTTCATTTGTAGAAAGTGAAAGAAAATAATTATTTTATTCTAACTCAATAGAGTGTGTCAAAGAGCAATGTTAGCTCATTGGTGGAATACAACACTCTTGAGATTTTTTTCCATGTAACAATTACAGATTTGATCCAGGAAGGGAAAAATTAGATTATGCAACAACCTTTGATTAGCCATGCTTCTGGAGGAATTCATTCTCATGTGTATTATTATGCATTATTAATAGTTACCCAAGTATCAGGGATTAAAATCCATGTGGAATAAATATGAGAGCCCTGCAAAAAGGGCTGGCCCAACTATGGCTATTGCAGCCATTTGGGGAGGGGGTGAAACAAAAAATGGAAGTTCTCTCTCTGCGTCTCCCTTTCCTTGTAACTCCGACATCCAGATAAATAATTCTTTCTTTTTAAAAATATTACTGTTTCATGACTGTTTCATGACACTGAATTGATCTCCAGAATTCAACAACTATTGCAGTATAACAACTTCCTGGACCACTTCCCAAATTTTCCCTTTACAAAGAGATGAAACATTATCTAGGGATTATGAAATGTTCCAGATATGCCAAATAACCATAATATAGTTACTGTCAATATATCCCCTATTGTATCAAGCACTAGTAGCAGTCACGCCTGCAACTTGCAGTAACCAAAGAATCGTTACTTTCTCAAGGACATCCGTCTTGTTGATGGAATGGTCACTATACATGATGAAACCTCCTCTGGGTACCTCTTTGATATTTAGCTTCTACCACTGAATGCTGTATGAATGAGCTGAAAAGAGAAAACAGCAGCTCAGAATCCCTTATTAAAATACGAGTTTTTTTCTGTCAATTCCCTGGAAGTGAAAACCTGGCAAGCTCAGTACCTAACACATGTTGTGTAACCAGGAGCCTCTGAGTAGACTCTGGAAACTGCACATGGCTAACAGCATTACATTCCTGAATCAAAGCAACTGCAAGCTTAGGGAGGAAAAAGGAATGCATTGTTTGGATTCCCACTGAGCGCTTTTACAATTAAACCTCTCTCAAGGGATCGATAAAACAAGTTCCAGGAAAAAGTTAATGCAGTAATGTGATTTAGCTTTGAGAGTGTGTGGTCTTGCCTGTGCATTAAGTTGGGTTTTTCAGCTGACAATAGTCCCATTGTAAAATATAAGCAACGGTCACATGAATAAGAATGTAAGAGTCTAGAGAATGTAATTAGTGACTTAGGAGATATATTTGAGGAAGAATTACTGCTTTTCATCATTTTAAAGAGGCCAGAGACTAGAATGCAAGGGCAGAATAAAATGTGTGTGGCACAGGAGTAAACACTCTTCATCGTAATGCACAATACTGTTACCATAATGGCTTGGCTGTCTTGGCAGTTCAGTTTATCATTTAATGCTGTATTATCAAGGCCTGACATTTTAATTTCTTTTCTACTTAATTGATATTCCCGCAATGCAAGGTAAAGACAAAGTTTCATATCTCAATCTGCGGTTTGCTATGCTGTGTGCAGGCTGAACTGAAGCCAGCATTCAGTGATCTCATGAAATCATCCGATTTTTTTTTTCTGCATCGTCTTTGGAGGAGATTCTGTTATTTCGATATAAACTTAATGTCACAACACTAACTGTTGTAGCTTAAAATTTCTTCATTTCAGGCCAGTCTGTGTTTAGAAGTCTATGGCTGTCGAACCTCAGATCTTCCTTGCTCTGATCCCTGGAGCCGATGCACTCAGTTTGCTCTCATGATAAAACATGTGTCTGGGCTCTAACTGATTACTGTATCAACCAAAATATAACAAGACTGACTATCCAAAGAATGCTGTGTCAAATAGCAGTGTAAGTTTCTTGGCAGAAAACAGCAATCTCTCAGATTTTTTTTCAGTGTAACACATACAGATTTGTCCTGGAAGGGCAAAATTCCATTGTACAGTAACCTTTGATTAGCCATGCTTCTGGATGCACTTTTTCATACACGTTATTAATATTTATCCAACTTCCAGGGATTTAAAGCATATGAAAGAGATATGGGAAAGTCTTTCAAAAAGCTCATGAAAATGGTCATAGTTTGATTCCATTTTTCAGTGAACTTTTTGAGGTTTCCTTGGACAGCTGCAGGGTGAATAAGTAAATTCCAGAGGAGATCAACCAATAGCAAATAATGCTATTTGTTTGTTTTTACCATGGCAACTAATTAGAATATCTTAGAAACATTTTTAATGCTCTTCTTTAGATCCACTATCATCAACTCACTAAGTATACATCAGAAAGTTGTATTATGAATCATATTTTGTCTTAAAAAAACAAAGACTAAACTCAAAGCTTAGCTTCACTACAATATTCTGGCTATGAGCCAGGGATGCATCTACAGGGTTTTTTTTTTTTTTGTTTTTTGTTTTTTTGAGGTTAAAGACCTCTACACCATGAAGGCAAGAAACTGCAGAAAATGTGAAAACCTATCAGAGGGCACAGCTCCGTGGCCTAGCAGCTAAAGTCCTCGCCTTGAACACGCCCCGGGATCCCATATGGGCGCCGGTTCTAATCCTGGCAGCTCCACTTCCCATCCAGCTCCCTGCTTGTGGCCTGGGAAAGCAGTCAAGGACTGCCCCAATGGTTTGGGATCCTGCACCCACTTGGGAGACCTGGAGGAAGTTCCTGGCTCCTGGCTTTGGATTGGCACAGCACCAGCCGTTGCGCTCACTTGAGGAGTGAATCATCAGATGGAAGATCTTCCTCTCTCTCTTCCTCTCTGTATATCTGACTTTGCAATAAAAATAAATAAATCTTTAAAAAAAGAAAAGAAAACCTATCAGAACACATTCTTTTACACATTATTTTAAAAACATAAGAGGAAAATGAAATAATTTCCTTCACTATTAAAAGAATAATTTTAATTAGAATTAAGTCTCTTGGATAGCAGGTAAAATTTATAGTGAATTTAAAAATATATGTTAGATTTACAGTTCCTTATCTTTATTTTGAAACTCACTTCACTTCACAGTAAACTAGGATATCAATTAGGCAAAATAGAGGAAGAAACAGAAAATATTTGCTCAGTAATTAGGTGCACAAATTATTAAAATGAAATTTTGCTATAAACCCTGCTGAGGGAAATGAGTATTTCTCAAAATGTATGTAAGGATATCAACTTCATTTATTGCAATTTACTTTAGAAGTATTAAAGACACACATTTACATATTTTCATATGCATGAGCATGTATAGAAATACAAATTTTAGATATGTAGGCAGAAGAATATTAGATAGTAAATAAATTAATAATTATACAATTTCAATTAAGAAGGTATAGAATCTCTAAAAAACAATGTTTAACATTTAAAAAATTAAAAATTAAATCCACATGTTTTGTTTGCATTTTTCCCAATTTCATAAAGCATAATTTTATAAAAATATTCCCTTCAATATAATTATATGAAACATGATATATAATTATGCCATTTTATGTGTAATATTTCACATATATAATATTGGAAAACAATCTGTGGTATATACAGAGTTGTGTAAAAATATTTATAGTACCATTATTTATGATGGTAAAACACATGAAGCTATGTTTGAGATAAAACTTTTTTAAGACATACACTTATTTTCATGAAAGCTAACATTAGAAGAAAAGAGACATCTTGCATTCATTGGGTCACTTCCCAGTGGCCATGTTAGCCTGGATTATTCCAACAGAAACCTAGAACCCAAGGTTCCACCCGTCTCTCACAGCAGAGACTGTCTTAGGAGGGAGCCAGTCCTGTGCATCCTCCCTCTACCCTCCCAGGTGCACCACCAAGGATATAGGTGAGAAATGGAGCGATCTGTACTTGAACTCAGGCTCTGATACAGGTTTTCAGAATTACAAGTGCGAGCTGAACTATACCACGACTATACCACCTTGGCCTTGTAATGTCTTATGCTGGTTTAATAGTAGGCTCTCTATAAGATCACACTTTAGCAAAGGCACATGTTGACATGCAAAGCACATACTGTATATTAACACAAATGCTATGTCAAAATTGCATGATCCACCGAAATAAAATGTTGACTTCATGACAATATTCAGGTTATGAATTTTGTTACTGAAATATAGTAGATACAATGACTAGGGTGAACTAGATGAAAATATTCATGAATGTTAATGTGACAAGTGATTTCACTTCTCCGTACTTTCAATGTTTAATTTTTTTTCTTTCAGAAAGAGGCAAAGACACGTGCATACCAAGAAAAATCTACGCAGAAACTTCAAAGACAACTTATACCAAACCAAACATCTCCTAATTCAATCTTCCATGAATTTTTAAAGTACCCTCATATTACTCAGATTACCAGAACTGAATTGGCCAATGTACTGGCTCTCTTCTTTATCAATCACGACGATGCATTAGATGGCAAAATATTTTCAATACAGACTGTCCATTAGGATCATCAGCAATCTTTTAGAAAGTATTTAACATTAGAGCATCTGTCTTCATCCTCAGCGATTCCAGGATATTAATGTGGTTTGAAAATACATATCCAGTAATTGTGTCAAACTTTCTGCCTCATAAGTTTCACTGGAGGAAGCTGTTTACAATAAAGGTTCAGGGAAGGCATTGGAGGCAGTGGTGAATTTGGGAGGTGAACCTGTGGATATGTGATCTTCCCCTCTTTCTCCCTTCTATCATTACCTTCCCAATGTATATAATCAATGAATATTTGTTTTTAAAAGACAGTCGATGGGAACATCTATCTCCATATCAAATGTCTGGATTGAAGTTCAAGCTCCAACTTCAATTCCACTGTCAAGGTTCTATAGACCCTAAGTGGGCCGTTTGGATCCCTAGCACCAAAGTGGAAGAGCCAGATTGAATTCTGAACTGCTTTACACCTGGATCTGGCCCACACTGGCATTTGCCTACATTTGGGGAATGAAACACTTGATGGGAAAAAAAGTTGATGTACTTTGAAGTAAAACAAAAAAATTCTAAAAAGAAATAAATATACCTTAAACACAGCACTACAAACTGAGGTTATTTGAAATTTTTACATAATATATCTAGAGCTGAGCAGGGAAGAATACAAACACATACAGATGTGCAAAACATACACACTTACTCAAGCATCCAGAAGATACTTAAAAATGATTATATGACCTATAACATAAAGCCAGCCATGAACTTGAAACCATGATGTGTGTGAGAAAATAATACAACCCTAAATGACATGGCTATGGAAAAACATCTCTATAAAGGCCAGGAAATCTTATCCATAATTCTTCTTATCCACAAGAAGATTCAATACAAAGTCAATAATGCAAACATGTAAGTGCCCAATGGAGATACTGCATCTTAAAGAAATTTAGAAAACAATAGTGCTAATTCTGGGCTTTAGGAGAAACAGTTAAAAGGGGTTTCACAGGATGGGTAAGGGATAGTTGGGATTACAGATGGTAGAGGGTGCTTGCTTTTCAGTTGCAGAACAGGACCACACAGGAGAAAACAGACACTTTGATCAGTCAGGGGTTAGAATAACAGATCTTAGTCAAATGTAAATGGACAGAAATGGTACGTACTTGAGCTTAATCACAAAGGAGTAAGTGACCTGATTGTAACACTAATTGGGCCTGGTAGGAAAGCCTAGTGGCTAAATCCTAGCCTTGTCTCTGCTGGGATCCCATACCAGTTCATATCCTGTCTGCTCCTGGCTGGTGTCCTGGGATAGCAGGAGTGGAAGACCCCCCAGCAGAGGCTCTTGGCTACAGCTCTAGCTGTTGCATTCACTTACAGAGTGAACCAGAGGACAGAAATCTTTCTGTACCTCCCTCCCTCTGTATAGCTGCCATTCCAATAACAAAATAAAATAAATCTTTCAAAAGAGACTGATTGAGGGGTAAGCCTGTGCTTCAGCAAGGTAGGCCAATACTAGGAGTGCCCTTGCCCCATGTGAGAGTGCCTGGGAGGGGTTCATGTTTATTCCCTATCTGGTCTCTTGATATGCCCAATCTGAGAGGCAGCTAATAATGGCAAACTTACTTGGGGTCCTATTACCTCTACAGGAGACCCAGACAGAGTTCCAGGCACAAGCTAGTCTCATTCCCACCCTGTTCTCCTACCACACCCCAAATTTCTGAGTTAGTACAACTGGTTGGCCCTAATGACTTGGATTTCTGATGTTCTCGGGTCATATGCCTGCTGGTTTTCTGAGGGCCATGCACGGAGAACCTGAGCTGGCTATTAGGAATCTGTCACTGAGATTTTAGAGTTAAGATATTAGCTTCTCCTAAACCAGACTGCCACAACTGATTGTCAGATCATAACAAACAAAATAGAGCATGCACAGTTAAATTTCAATTTCAAACAGATGATAAATAAGTTTTAGTATAAGTGTGTCCAAGGCAATATTAGGAACGCATTTATATTCAAAATTTATCACGAGCCCAGAAGCATTAGGCTAGCCCAGATAAATCTCTAGTTCATGCAAAAGGTCATTTATTCCACGAAAAAGGCCTTTCAAGGCTGATTCAGCTTCTAATAAATAGTAACAGTCATTCCAGTGCTGTGATATAAGTATTCTATGATAAAGCCTACAGCCCCCAAATAGTATATCTTACTAAGATGTGAAGTTTTATTATTATCAACATGCTCTGTGATATTAACAAAAGTTTGCAGGGTTGAAAATACTTGTAAATACAAGGCTCACTATTGGGACTGCCAGTTTACTTAGTCACAGAATCACTTGAGATTTCATCATCATCAAAGATTTAACTGGAACACTTAAGACACACATTCTATTTTCCTTCATTGCTGATAGTATTGGTCACAGTAAAAAGTGCCGAATGAGGAAAGAGGGATTGTCTTCCTGTACCTACCTATTAAATGCATAAAATCCATTGACTTTGTACCAATAAAAATAATACAAACATAAAAGAAAAATACAAGGCTCACTGATTGAAGAAGTGTTAGAGCACATGCCATCATCAGTGTATCCGATGACAGGTGCTTCTAAGGAATCTCTCAAGAGAAGAGTCAAATAAAACATGTAACATTTGAGATGGAAGAGAAAGAAAAAGAAAACGTCAGGTACCCATCCAAACAGATTGCTTTCTTCTGAGCCAGGAAGACTTCAAAAGGACTTCTCTCCAATCTGTGTTACATTCTATGGAAATACTCTAGTTATTATACCAGTGTAGTTTATTTCTTAGTCACACTATCAAGCCGTGGGCTTTACAGATTAAAGTCGTCCTAATCTATGTACCTTGGATACTAGGACTGTTCTGGGTACTCCAGAGGGTTTATAAGACTGGTTGAATTAAAAAAAAAAAAAAAAAAAGCTTGTTGGAATGCCCGATTAGCTGCTAAGAACAATCCACTTTGTATACATAGGCCTTAAAGCAGTGTGTTTAACCTTTTTGGAACACTTAAGGACAAGTTTCCCAAAAGGAGATGGGGTGGTGATAATAGGGTCTATAACCCATTAAACACACACAGCAACAAAGTTGCTCGGATTTCTGGATCAGGGATCGAATTAGAATATACCTTTGAAAGTTTGCTTGTGCAGAGTTGGTTGAGACCTTGAGTGCTGAATGCTATTAGCCGGGTGCTTTTTTTTTTTCCTTCCAAGCTATTGTGATGCTTTTCTGGTTCATTAAAATAATCAACCCTTACACAGGCTGTGCAAGATGAGCAATCCCCACACAGCTGCACTGAGGAAAACAAATCTGACCTTTAAGTCTGAACACATGCAAGAGAGATCATCTCGACAAACATAGCCTGATGAAAAAGTAGAAGATTATCCCTTTCTGCAGGAGAGAACAAACTCTTCGCTTCCTTTACATGTTTACATGCTTGGTACTCCAGCACCACAGAAGTACCTGACACTTTAAAATGCCGCCTAGAAAAAAAATTCTTAGTGGAATTATTTCAGGACATTTGATATAGGTAGGGCGTTGGGTCGGAACTAAAAAGAAAAGGCAACAAGCAGATTTCATTAGTGGGATTGTTTTCAAAAGACAACTCAGCATAACAAACAAGCAACTGAATGAAGAAGCAATTGACACAATGGAACAAAATATATGGAAAATAATCACCTTACAAAGATTAATAGAATACGTTAGGAGCTCAAAGCTCAAAATGCATGGTCAGCAAGAAAAATCAACCAGGGCAAATGGGGAGAACCGCAGGATCTGTGGTCTGACCGTGGAGCGCATGGGACAGAGCTGGGCCTGCTCTGTGCCTCAGACAGAGCAGTGGACGGCAAACAGAGAGGCACATGAAGGATACAGCAGTCCACTGGAGCCTGCGGAGGACATCTGGTACCGTAGCAGAGGAAGGAGGGCAGAACAAATTGGTCAACTCCCCCAGACAAGTATTGGCAGCAAATACCCAGGCGAATGGAGAATCTAAGGTGGACTGTGTCAGCCAATGGACCTTGGAAGGATTTCCTCAAAGCTGGATTGGTGAAATAAACAGCACTTCAGAACCATCAAACTATTAAAACCACTTCAGCAGAAGCCTCAGAGCTTGTTCCACATCAGGAACCCTAGGATGATGTCAGGTGGCCGTTCTCCATCCCTAAGACTGAGGCAGTTGGGAGGCTGGGTGAGGCTTCTCCCTTTATTTCCTACCTTCCCCAGACAGGCAAGAAGAAAAAAGAAAATTTGGAAACAATGGTCTCACATATTTTCCCCTAACCTCAACCACTCACACACACCCTAAGCAACTATGTAAACACCAAAAACAACTTAAAAATAAAAGAAAAAAAAAACAGGAAATGAGTAAACGATCTGAATAGATATTACTCAAAAGAAAATAAAGGGCCCAATGTGGTAGCCTAGCAGCTAAAGTCCTCACCTTGAATGTGCCAGGATCCCATATGGAAATCGGTTTTAATACCAGCAGCTCCGCTTCCTGTCCAGCTCTGAGCTTGTGGCCTAGGAAAGCAGTCAAGGATGGCCCAAAGCCTTGGGATCCTGTACCCAGGTGGGAGACCCAGAAGAGGCTCCGGGTTCCTGGCTTCAGATTGGCTCAGCTCTGTCCATTGCAGCCACTTAGGGAGTGAATCATCACAGGATAAATCTTCCTCTCTATCTCTCCTTATCTGCATATCTGACTTTCTAACAAATAAATAAACAGATGGATAAGAAAATATAGTTGGCCAAGAAATACATGAAATATGCTCAATCTAACCATTAGGGATATGCAATTAGGGACCCCAGTGTGTGCAAGACGAGGACTTTAGCCACTAGGCTATCATGCCAGGCCCTTTAATAACATTTTTAAAGAGGAATTCAGACACATAGTTGGTGGGGCTGCACATCAGTACCTCAAAAAAACTATCATGGAGAACACATGCAAGTTTCTTCAAAAACTAGACACAATCTAGCATGTGGCCCAACTATTCCACTTGTAGGCATATATCCAGAGAATGAAATTAGCATATTAGAAAGAAAACAAACAGTCGCACATTCATAGTAGCAATATTCAGAGTAGCCAAATAGGTAAGCCACGACAATGTCTACAAATGAGTGAATGGGTAAAGAAAATCTGATTATACAACACACGCATATACAGATCCCATACTTATCATTCCTGATGCCTGTTCAGGATCTGCAGGAGGCCGGGGATCCCAGCTAAGCCACAAAAGGACATAATACAGAGGCTGTCTAGAGCGACTGCCTTCTCCTCTAATTGACCCCAACACAGAAAGTTCAGAACTGGAACAGGGGCGAACTCGTTCCCTATGAGAGTGGCCTCACAGTAACCAGGCAAGAATCAGAGGGAGACACTAGACAGAAGACTTGCCCTCTTCCCTGTGTGGCCTCCAGTGAGAATGGGACAGGCAGGGGGGCGGCAAGTGTAGACTGACCTGCAACGCCGTCACGGCGACAGTAGACTCTAGTCTACCTGGGCTGGGTGTGATTTACTGCCCTGTCCCCTGCTCTGAGTCCCCAGCCCATGGTCTTCACTGGTTCCTCTTCATGTTAGCTCTTATGCACTCTTTCCTTACTCCCCTCATGGCGGAGGCTGAAGAGCCATATGAAATGGATCCTGAGCTCTGGTACCACGAAACCTGTAGCCTTCAAAATAGTCTAGCTTCTAAAAGACTCTCTTCAATCATGATGGAAAACAGCAAACATTGTTAAAATCTTGAAGGGGAGTACAAACCTTTAGACGTCTGTTCTCGTGTCCGATGATGCATGCCAAAGAAGCGCCAGGATATTCTTAGGAGAGTTCTTTTCCTCAGCTTAGCATGGAAGTCAACAGCTACAAAATGTCCACAAGTGCGCCAGAAGTTCTAATAGAACATCCCTGCGGAAACTCAGCCAAATGCTGGAGTACTACCTCTTACTTTTCGGGAGGTGCGTGGGTTTTAAGGCTTTTCACCAAAGTGGGCAGGAAGGAATTGCAGCTGGGCCTGATGAGGAAGTTGCTTTAGGTAGGAGAATCAGCTAGCCCGTGCCAATACCAAACAGGTGTGCCTCCTCATCGGATTCTTGTTTCAAAAGTCTGGACTTCTGAAACCTTGGCGCAACCTCAATTCAGCTATAAAAATAATGAAATCTTGCCATTCGCAACAAAATAAGAGAAAACTGGAAATATTGTGTTAAGCAAAATAAGTCAGAAAGATCAATGGTCTATGCCATGGCTGAAAAGCAGAAGCTGGAATAGTAAACATGAGGTTACATGATTGTAGGAGGCTGGAAAGCTTCAGGTGAGGGGCTAATCAACATTTAAAAATGTAGTCTTTGAATCCTCCTCATTCAACTTGCTAATTCGGGATAGTGGTTTTTTACAAAATATCCCTGTGTAGGTTGAAGCATGCGAAGCATAGCTCTTCCTAACCCTGTGATTACAGTTCATTTTATAGCTGCAGATACTGTACCATTTGTTGTTGGATTCCCAAACTTTTTGAAACTTTTGAGCATTTGGGAACTTTATAGCATGCACAGTAAGTTAAAAGTGATGTGTCTCCTACCAGCACAGTCTTGTTTCTTTTCTCTAGAACCCTGATGGCCTACAGATTACACAACCTCACATTGTTCTGTGGTTCTTGTTTGTTTTTTCATTTCTTTCCTTTTATAAAACACGAATTGTTACTTAAAAAAGGACCTTTAAACATGTGTCCTTAAATCTCAACTAAATAGTATAAAGGGATAATTCTGTAGTACAAGAAAAGGAAAGTATGAATCATATCTATTATTATAGACATATCAGGGATATATAAAGAACATTCACATTAAATATATTTATATATATATATTTGATCATCAGAGGATAGGATAAGGGAAGATGAAAGAAATATGGAGAAAAAAATCGTACACCTGCAGATTTATTCCATAATGACCACATGGTCAATGCTGGAACAGGGATACTGAGATTTCGAACTATGACATAATCCGCTGCACTACAATGCTCTCCTGAGAATCAGTACATGGTGACAATAATACAGATTATCCATTTTAAAATTAGACGAAGCAATTGAATTCAAATGTCTCTATCAAAAGTAAATAAGTGGCCACAGAATGGATGAAAATAACCTAACATAAAATGGCAAAATGCAAATCAAAAATGCTGATGCATTAGACGACTATAACCAAAACGGAAGACGGCGACCTTCAGTGAGGTTAGGCAGGAAGTAATGCCCCCTATATTTTGTGACTTGTAAAATGATGCAGTCATTTAGAAAAAAATCATGAATTCCTCAAAATGTTAAGCAAAGAATTGTCATACAATGATGCTGCTCTCCTATACCTAATAACCATACTCTTCTTTAACTAAGAATAAACATATTTCCAGCTAACTTGTTAGCAAATACTCAGAGCAATGTTATCCTTCATTATCTTAAAAAAATTCCTAAACTGAAGAATAAAATGTTATATAGCAAGAGTACAAAATAATTTTCAATACATGATGCAGGATAAATGCACCTTGTAAATATTATACTGAGTGAATGAAACCAGTCACAGAAGATGATGCATTGTGAGATTCCAATTTTATAAATGGAAAATCTGTAGCAACACACAGAAATTAATAGTTACCAAGAATAGAATAACCATTACTGAAAGTGAAATTTCTTTTTCAGTAACGTGTCATGTTCAAAAATGAGAGAGCTGTGGTCCTTGTACAAAGTTATATATTCCCTTGATTCAGTAACCAAAATTTATAAAATGAACCTGAATAACACAGCTATGAAGCTATAGACCTGTTTACAATATTGAGTATTTTTGTTCTAGCACTTGGAAGAATAAAATTTGAGTTTGTGAAGTAGCTCTAACAAATTCTTATCATCCTTAAGATATCTTGAAATTGTAAGATAGTAGATGAACTCTTTTTATAAAAGCATACCATGTTGTGAATATTTGGAGACCTTAGTGAATTAAGAGTGACAATGTGATTTTGCAAATTCCCTTGTTACCACAATATGTTGTTATTTTTCCTTGCCATAGATGCGGACAACAAATTATACAACTGGGAGCTTATTGTTATGTCTCATAGTTATATAACACATACACTGACCAAAAGCGATTTTGATGTTGTACCCAATAGCTAATTCTCCCTTGCTCTTTCCGTATCTCAAGAAATATTGTCTAATTTAAAGGATCGTTATTTCAGATTTTCTGAGCAGATAGCATTTTGGGATGTCCCAAGTGTAAGGGTTAGATATAGATATAGACATAGATATAGATATAATCTTTTTTTTTTTTTACCATTTTATCCCCTTATCACAGAGCACAGTTGTTGGCACAAAACACCTGACAGTACCTACAATTTCCCAGTTAAAAGAAACAAAACACACATACAAACACACACACAGAAACCAGCATTTTGAGAAAACATCTTTGTTTCCCCCCCCCCAAAAAACAAGGTGACAAAAAGCCTTTCAAGTTACAATGTGTACCTGAAACATGAGGTGACCTTGAACAAATGGCTTCAGTTTTTTCAGATGTAAAATGAGAAGACCAAACTGATTTATTTCGAAGAACTCTTCCAAGGTTTAAAATTCCATGAATAGGTAAGAGCATTGCGAAAGAGAAAGAATTCTACAAATATTTTAGACTTTGAAAGAAATAATCAATTTTCAAGGACAGCAAAAATGCATCTATTTGCATTCCATGGACTTCACACAAGGATAAAGAATGCTGAGGCGCAAAGAAGATGTGATCTACTAAGAATCACGGTGAAATATTAATTCCAGAATAAAAGGGCAGACAATTTACTCAGAGGCATTTGGTAAATCTGAAGAAATGTTGGAAGCAAAATACAGCTTTGCAGTATCAAACATAGGTAACAAACGAAAATATACTGCAGCCACTACTGCCAAGAAATATAATAACTCAGGCTGACGCCACACATTGAAATGTCAATACATGCAGAAAAGATTTCAAGAAAAGTTTATGAAATACATTCCCTCGGTTTTTAAGCAAATCAGTCATGAGAGACTAACACATCTTACTTTGTGTAAAATCAACTTTCAGTACTTTCTTAGACCAATTCCAGGTTCTGATTATTATGTGTAGATGGTATCTAACAAAGTGTTTTATGCTGAGTTTGAAATTTTAAACATTATAATTCTTCCTTTAAATTGGACAACAGATATACTGTTAAATTGTTATTTATTTTCTCTGGTCATTTATGTTTAGACTTAGTTCCGTGGGAATGTTTAAAACATCATTTTTCTTCATTTTTCATTAATTTTTTTATTTAAATAAGTTTTGTTTCCTACTTACATTGCAAAGAATTTCCCCTGACTTAACTGAAGTCTACTGGTAAAGCCTACGAATTCACTGAACACTTCTTTCTTTAGTTAGTTCTCGAATAATCCTAGCAATTTTGTGAACTTAAATTTCTCTAGTTAATCCCATGTAACACTGAAAACGTGTGTGTATCTGTATGCATCTGTGAGTGTGCCTGATTTTCTTACTGTTTCCTCTAAGCCTTTTAATCTCCCCTTTGTATTTCCTTGTTCCTTTTTCTTACTGTAACACATGCACATTTACATATATATTATTTTTATATATTATATTATAAATATATATTAACAAATATAAATTATATAAATATATTATAAATAATGTGTTACATTATAAATATATTGTTTATATATACAAATTAGTTTAGCATAGTAATTCTTTCCTGAGATGTAACTGATTATCTATTATATCATCGATTAAGTCTTTAATTTTCAAATTCCAGAAATTCAACTTGGTTCTTTTTCCAAATCGGGCGGTTGATGGTGTCTTTTTCTTACTTCCAGGATCAAAGTAGCAATTAGACTCAATGAGCATGCTGCATTGGGTACATGGCACTTTTGGGGCAGCACAAAAATGCCTTATTTTATCTTAAATCCAAGAAAATGTTTTGACAATTAACGTTGATGTACTATATGTTAACTTTTTGGTTACTATATGTTGAATTTTTGGTCAACAGCAGACCACCGATATGATAATAATTTCTTGAGATAATATTGCTCAGTGATATCCTGGCTACCTTAAATACGTACGTACAATATACTATGATGACTGCACAAAATGGTCTACTTTTTAGAACACATCCTATAATTAAACAACTCATGAATTATTTGCATTTATATCAGCATATAATTTTACTACTTTTGTTTGTACAATATAAATATAATATTGCATATTATACACTTATATTTGTATTTTATATATACAATAATAAATATATGTATATGTATTATATGTATAAACAAAAATTTTCATATACTTCTCTACAACTTGATAAGCTTAAATGCACACATAATCTATTAAGTATTGGATGGCTTTATCACCAGGTCTCACAAATAGCATGAATTATAACCCTAACCTAATAAATGTTTCAAAGGACAGTTTTTATTCTTGGTGACCGAAAATCTAAACTGAAAAAGACAATGTATTATATCACTATAAATCTCTCCTGGACTGTAGGAATTCCCAAAGGGTTCCACTGACATTGCTGTATTTAGCAAATCTGTACTTTACTGGAAGCTAACAAATTTTTAAAATTCTGAATATAAACTTGAAAATTCAGGTAGAAAACATACATTTCTAGATATGTATAACCTACTGAAACAGACAAACGAATAACCAACCATTAATAACAAGTAAATACATTAAGATACTTTTGAGAGAATTCTTCAGGACAAGATAGTTACCTTACTGCGTCTTTCAAAAATTTAGATGGCAATTATATCATATGTGCAGATATCCTGCTAAAAACTGCTATAAAAATTGCCACAAAAATATGGCACTAATCAGTCAAATTCAATTTCAATATGGACTCAAACTCCTGAGTATAATTTTATCTAAATAATGTCAGCAATTTATAAAAATAACATCAGTATATGTTTGCCTCAAAAATGCAAGATTGATTTGTAAATGAATATCAACCAGAAAACTAGTCTCATTAGTTGAAAAAGCGATAAAAAAATACGATCGTAGTGTAGTCCTTCCCAAGCAGTCAGAAGTGCATCATTTTGCTCTTTAAGAGTATCCAGACCATCTAGGCATGGACAATGTCAGAGAGTTCAGCATCCTACTGTCAAGATCCATTTAACACTGTAATCGGCAGTCCATCTTTGATTTGCTAATAGAGATACATACTGTATTTTGCCTTTATATCTGGATATCATAGTCTCCATTACAAAGTTACTGTACATTCCCTTAAATGAAAAGCCATAAAGCAAAAATCAACAACAGGAATAAAGTTTAAAAATTTACAAAGCTGGACCCGGCATGGTGGCCTAGTGGCAAAAGTCCTTGCCTTGAACGCACCAGGATCCCATACAGGCACAGGTTTTAATCCTGGCGGTCCTGCTTCCCATCCAGCTGCCTACCTGTGGCCTGGGAAAGCAGCCGAGGACGGCCCAATGCATTGGGACACTGCACCTGCATGGGAGACCCGCAAGAGCTCCTGGCTCCTGGCTTCAGATTGGTGCAGTACCAGTTGTTGCAGTCACTTGGGGAGGGAATCATCAGACGGAAGATCTTCTCTGTCTCTCCTCCTCTCTGTATACCTGACTTTGCAATAAAAATAAATAAATCTTTCAAAAAAATTTACAAAGCTATGAATTCAATAGCACGCTACTGAATGCCCAAGGTGTTTCTGAAGAAGTGAAAAAGAAAATCAAACACCTTCTTGGAGGAAATGATACTACTATATGACCTATTAATCAGTGGAGAATTTACTAAGAAAAAATAAAATATTTTGTAGAAATGAAAAAAAAAAAACCAAAAAAATCAAAATCCATGATTTGCAGTTAAAAATAGCACTGAAAGAACTTTTGAGCTTCTATTTCACGTAAAGTTTGCCTTATATCAGAGAAAACATTTGATATTTGTCCTTCAGGGATTGACTTATTTTATTAAGCATAATCGTCTCAAGTTGGGACCATTTGGTTGCAAATGTGGATTTTAATTCTTTTTAATGTGGGAGTAGTATTTCATGCGGTAGATGTACTACAATTTCTTTATCCACTAATCTTTTGACAGCCATCTGTATTGTATCCATGTCTTTATAATTGCAGATTGTGCTTCAGTGTGTAGAGCTTTGAAGTCATGCTACCTCTTATGAAAATTATCTAAAGTATAGTTAGCAATTAGCATTTTAAATTCAATGAAGGAAATAAGCCCTTATGGACTGCATTAAGAGGCATGTAAATATCTACAAAAAAGAAGAAAAAACTAAATTGAAATAATGTAATGCAATTGAATTCAACCAATAAAATATTTGTAGAGTTTATACAATGTATTATATATACGTTTAAATGCGAAAAATAGAATGAAACAGAGTTATGCATAAAAGTTACATGATTATTTTAGCTGATGTAGAAAAAGTATTTGGGAAATTTGATATCTATCCCACACTCTTTAAAAGTGGAAAGGGATTGAGTGACACATTTACCTATCAAAGAAGAAAGCTTAAAGGAAAACATGGCAATAAACATATTCGTGTAGCAAAGGCCAAAGGTGAAGAGCTTGGGAAGATTATGACGCACTGCAAACCCTGAAATTAAGGTAATGTAAATCTAATGCAAATTCTAACAAGATAACCTGGATTTTGTAAGCCATAGAAGGGATGGAAGACCTTTATTTTTTTTTTTTTGTCAAGGGTAATTAGGATTTTCATGTCATTCATAGGCCATACAAAATCGTCAAATTAAAAATATGTGCCTGCTCTACATTTATTGACTTGTCAGGCCTGTCAGAGATCCCCTTGGCCGGGTCAGCCCAAACGATTGGATCCTCTATGGTCTTCAGCGTGGATGTTCCTAAGCCCCTCTATAGTAACTACTTTAAAAGCAGCTGCAGTAACACAGACAAATGAATAAAAAAAGTAAAATGTTATGTTATGAAATAAGCATTTATTAAATGGAAAAAAGAGAGAGCACAGCAGAGGAAAAAGAAAAATGGGGTTTATTCAGAGGAAGGATCTCAAATTCCTATCATCACTATTGACCTCACAGAAATAATCAATAGTTTCTATAAGAAAATTGAAAGTAAAAATAATAGGGGAACAAATCTAAAAACACGAAAATATCATCAATGACTCGAGAAGAATGCAAACGTCTTAATAGATTGACCATAAAAGAATAGATTACCAATCTTGAAACTTCTTACAAATAACATCCAGTTGGCGACACTACTGAATTATAACACACATTTAGGTAAGTAAAACTTATTTTTCACACACTGTTCCAAAATATTGAAAGAGGATAATGCTTCTAAACTCTATTTCAAATAAAACAAGGATACCATGAAAAATCTGCAGATAAATAACTGTTATGGATAGGAAGGAAATCTGGGCCATTACTTGCATACTAACTTTTCTAACCTTTACGAGGACTTGTATACCAAGAATGCCAGATTAGTTTCACAGCAACAAATGAAAAATATAGTGCCGTTTATTAAAGAAACTGCATTGTAAGTTACTTACATGATCTTTGATTTTATAGATCCTAGAATATTAAGGACAATTCATTTCAAATCGTAAAGTCTGTGCCATTGTGTTTTTTGTAACCCCAAAACATCCAGATTTGATTTTAAAGCATGCTATATGGAGAATACAAATGGTTTTAGAATTGTGTTCTGGAAAGGTGCTAGGAACATTAAAGAATGTAGGAATGTGCTTAAAGAATGGTAGGAAGAATGAAATGAAATAGAGAGTTGGAGAGAAACAACCTGGTTCTCAAAGTGTACTTTAAATGTTTAAGACAAAATCTTCAGGATCATCTCAAGAAAGATTTAACATTTTAGTGAGATTTACACACATTTCCTCCTGCTTTAAAACTAGAAAGCTACCATCGTGTGGCTCAATCCACACATGCTTTTGCCAGGGCCAAAGATGGATGCTCACGGCCCAGTGGAGAACAAACATTAGCAGAAGCCAAAAGCAGCAGGGACTCCAGTATACGATGTTGTGTCTAAGCGATATCTTAAATATTATGTCAAACATCTGCCCTGCATTGATACACGTTAACAGTTTTAGGTGTACAATACACTACCTTGACTATAATAAAAATGTTAAGGCGAACACAATTGTAAGAGCTCTAAATTGAAAACAAGTCAAATGTACATTAACAGCAAAACAAGCTTTAAAAATATGACACAATTTAGGCAATTGCTATACATCACTAAAAATGCATGGGCCACAGCTATGCAAATTAATAGATGAATCTCGTAAAGGTGTTGCTAATTTTAAGAGGGTCAGAGAGGAATCACACTGATGTTTCCCCTATGTAATCTGAAGAAATATCTGGTAACCGAACTGCAGTTTTGAAAGATGTACACTTGGTTAATGTAAGTTTCGTAAAGTAAGGAACACACCAGGTAAAAATCAATAGAGTGAATTCATGTAGGAGAGAGAGAAGAATTTCAATCAGGAAGGGGCGCAAGTAGGGTTTCTGAGGCGCTTGTCCTGTTCCCAACATGTGGAATTGTGTAACAGAGAAGCATTACAGTGCTAAATTTCATATAAACATATTAGGTATTTTGTCTTGCTGTATTTTGGTATTCAAATATACGCTTAAGAAAGGTAGCTAAACCTGAAGTTTATTTTTAAATTCCATGTAGCTGATTCCAAATACAGATACCTTTTAGTTGTGAAATACATGCATGCATGAAAGTCCATTCATCAATCAATGTCTGTGTTCAATAAACCACTATTTATTAATCCTCCAAGGATGGTTCTATGTTAGTGACTTTCTTAAAAAGAAAATAGGTTCCTGAAAATTTTTTAAAAAACTATATATCTAAATAGTTAATATTCATTTTTCCTGTCACACCTCTCCATGTAATAAATTAGATGAGATTCCCAACTACCCAAAATACATCAAGATTCTAGTCTGCATGCAGAATTGATTTAGGAGACACTTAAAGAATTAATGACTTGCAGTTGTTGTGCATATTAAATATGGCTACTCTATTACAGAAAAGATTGGCAAACGGATGCACAGACATCAGGAAGAAAATAAAACCTCATTCCTTTCAGAGCCATGTCAATACTATGTACCAGAGAAAGCAGTTGAAGCATTGAAGAAATTTTGAAGAGTTATATCATTGTGAAATGAATATAAACACTTTAAAAGTGAAACATCCTGGCAAACTAATATTTGTATTATTATGAAAACATTATTTAATCAATTATTCTAAGTACCATACACAGCTCACTGTTGTGTGAGAACTGACTAAGTCATTGTTTCATTGTTACTTTTAGACTTAACTACCCTTTCAGGGTTCTTACTCGATTCCAAATACTGCAACTCTATTATGTAATTCTTGAAACATTTATGCTAGAAAATTAACAATAAAGCAAAGGAAATCTTAAAAGATTAAATAAACTGTCCACGGTTCATAAGCAGCTAATAAATGAAAAGTCAAATTTGAATAAAATGTCTTAATATCTGCTTGCATAATTAATTGTTCATTACTGTGTCAGTTACAGTAGGCTAATTCCTGTGACCAACAGCTTTGAAATCTAACTGGCTGACAGAAATGAATTTTCAGGCTTTTTAACAGCACAATCCAGCATTCAGGATTCCAGATGGGCAAAGTGGGGGCTGTGTACTTCACAGGCACTAAAGCATGTAGTCCCTACTGAATCCTGTGCTATCCCAACACCAGGGAAGTTCTCCACTGAGTGCTCTGGAATCTGCTAGGATTCCTAGGAATCAAAAGAGAGCACTGTGGATGACGTGGGAGAGTCTGACATTTTATATTTGGAAATCACCCACCTATTTTTCTGGTCAAATTTTGCTGCCCCAAATTTGAATGATCTGAAATTGCAGGCTGAGGAGGAAAGTTCTACTGTACAAACATGGAGAAGAAGGAAGTCTTGAAAAATATTCAACTTCTTCATCAAAGGCCAGCTGTTTCTTAGTAATATTACTATTTTATTTATGTAATTCTTCATTGTTTACAAATTTTGCAGATTTTTAAACATATCAGCATTGTATTTTAATGTTTTCACTTTTTAGCCCAAATTCAAAATGATCATAGACCTCATTATCAGGTCATAATAGCCAATCCTGTATGTTAAACCCGTCTATCTAATAAAAGGAGTGCAACACCACTCAGTTTTACAACCAAAGATGGTGAGTCAGATCAATTATATTGTAGATGGATTTATCACAGTGCAAATTCTATTAGGAGAAACCTGATAGAATCTATCATTTATGAAGAAACAAATACCATCTCCCATACTACATTAGTAAATCAAGGCTGAAACCCAGTGTACAACACGTCCCCAGCATTACATTTCTAGTAAGTAGAAGACGGATCACATTTTTTTTACTCAACTGACATCACAACATTTCTTCCATGTTTCTACTTTTCCATCTCTTCAATATTCTTAATTAATCAATTATTTTGTGCCTTGACACTTTGTGGGGACCAATTTCCAATTTAAAAAATATATTTGCTGTATACTCATTCTTTTAATCTTTGTTTTCTTCCATCAAATGCTAAGTTTTATTCTAGTCTTTCTTTTTTCCTTCCTTCTGGAAGACAGAATGACATAGAGACAAGAAGAGGGAAAGATAGGAGACATATCTTCATCTTATTTACTTCCCAGAGAGTCAAGAATGAACAAGAATAAATTAGGATCTGTACCATCATCTGAGCAGGTGTCAGAGACAAAAGGACTAGTGTCATCTTTCTTTTAGCATCAGCTGCATTAGCATGGAGCTGGGAAGAAAGGCAGCCCAGCCAGGACTCAAGGAGGCACTCTGATATGCAATGCAGGCATTGTTTGTGTTGGCTTAATCTACTGCGTCAGAATGCCTGCCCATTTATTCCCTAATTAATTAAATTAAATTAAATTACTAAGCTTATCAAGACATATATTCAACATTAAATATGTGATAGAATTATCAAGAAAATGGCATATGCTTATGATTATTATTTTGAAAAGCCACTTCTCAATGGCAGTCACTATTCCCTTGCTTTAATACTGTGTACGTCCTGAGTACACTTAAACAAAATGTGGAATACTTATTATTTCCTGTGGCTGTTAATTATTAGGGATTGTTGAGATTTTCCTTGTTCAAAATTGCAAAACATAGCATTCTTCTGCATGAAAGAAAATGGCCAAAATTAAAAGGTCTGTTTGTTTTTGTAGGGTAAATTGATATACTACATGTTTCAACTTTTTGTTATTTTGTATGGAGTTCTTACAGGTTATACAGCATTGTCTCCAAAATTCTACCAGTAAATTTCTAGCAGTGAATTAAAATCATGCAGTATTTGGAATCTGAAATGAGGAGCTGGAATCCCTTGGTTACATTACACAAAATTTTTGCACTTTTTCCTGTTCACTGTAGAACTATCAACATGCATTTCATTAAGCACCTTTACGGGTAACATTAAACATGAGGAAAAAACTCCCACCAAATAGCACTGGTTGTATGAGTAGCAGCTGCTGTTAACTAAGTTGGACACTTCGTTTCTTCTAGTATTTTGTGAAATATGTAGAAAAGTGAGGAAAGATATCAAGAATAATAGAACTCAGAATGGAAGATATTCATGACGAAGGATTATAAAGGTAGCAAATAGTCTTAGGTGGTGAAACGCATTACTTGATAATTAACATCATAATTAGATATCTAAAATTAGTTATCTAATCAGAGACCAGCGCCAGAGTCAATTCTGGAAAAAATTTACAGAGCAATAGCAAACGGCAATGTCAAAAGCAAACAAGGCCATAACCATGTTTTCCTGTTTAACATTTGCAAAAGGGGGATTCTTCAAATTACTCATGAAAGTGATGAAAAAGTATTTTCATAATTCATGTTAATTATACCAACATAGTCTTTCCTTATGTCACTGAGGCTTTAAAAGTATTAGAGCTACTCTTACCATTTTGGTGAAGGTTATCGTTATTTCTTTTTTTTTTTTTTTTTTAAATTATTTATTATTTAACTTCAGTAATTACATTGTATTATGTGACACAGTTACATAGATACTTGGGTTCTCCCCACCCCTCCCCAAACCCTCCCACCATGGTGGATTCCTCCACCTTGTTGCATAACCACAGCTCAAGTTCAGTTGAGATTTCCCCATTGCAAGCGTATACCAAACATAGAGTCCAGCATCTTATTGTCCCGTCAAGTTCAACGGCTTCTTAGGTATACCCTCTCTGGTCTGATGACAGAGCCAGCAGAGTATCATCCCAGTCAATTGAAAGCTCCAACATACCATCAGCAAAAATTTACATCATTATGGAATTAATTGACATAGTAATGAGTAACCAATATGTTAAAAGTAAATGCGGGTTCCCAGCCACCTTCTGTGACCACCTCACCTATACTTCAATTTTAGTTTATACACAACATATAACATTCAAAACATAACATGTTATACATAACATCATATCATCTTAAATTAAGGCAAACATGTGGTATTTAACCTTTTGGGATTGGCTCATTTCCCTTAGCATTATGGTTTCCAGTTTGGCCCATTTGGCCACAAAGAACTGCATTTTGTTTTTTTTAATAGCTGAGTAGTATTCCATGGAGTAGATGAACCATAGCTTTCTTATCCAATCCTCTGTTGATGGGCATTTTGGTTGTTTCCATGTTTTTGCAATTACTGATTGTGCTGCTATGAACATAGGAGTGCATATTCAAACAACTCAAATTCAACATACCGTATGATCCAGCAATAGCACTCCTAGGAATATATCCAGAACACTTGTTCTATGAGGTTATCGTTATTTCTATGGACTAGAAATCAAATGTGTTCTGGAAATCACCAGTGATTCTTTTGGTCTTAACCATCTACTTCCAGCTTGGTATCTCTGTTCATCTGCTTGGGCTTCCTACTCTAGATTCAAGATAACAGAGATACATCCTTCACGTTGGTTCCCTTCCCATAGTTGTTTTTTCCAACTTCTTATGTCATTTTCTCATGTTAGTGTATTTTTTCTAAATTCCAGCTCCAGATGACTGACAATAGCCTGCTTTTCAAAACTAAGCCTACCTGTCAGGTGCCTGAACCTTCCACATACACCTGGGTTGCAATGAAGTTTCTGTGCTTTTGATCTTAACATTTTATCTGTATCTCAGTTAGGTGTCCCATTACCTTCTGCCTCATTCTTTTGAAATTTTACATTAATTCCTGGTAGCCTTGGGACACGCTGAATGATAAAGAGTGTTCAGTGAACCATGTTCTACGATCGCTGGTATATTGGGTTTTTTTTTTGGTATTTCTTGTAGGACAAGTCTATGACAACCCAAATATGGAAGAAAACTCTAATTTATCATCGCCATACCATTCCTCTCCATGTTTTCAAAGAGGCATTTAGAATATACAATGTTTGAACTATTTGCATATGTATGACTTATAAATTTATAATAATGTGGCAATTTTCTCTTCTGGTGTATTGGCATTCCATGGAGTACACTTAAGATAACACATGTACACTGAGTATTTGTTTTATCAGTGCCTTCATTCATGAAAATTGTTCTAAATCCTAATCTTGCCTGGTTCTGGGGTTGTTCTTGATAGTGCACTTTTTCTTGGTGCCCAGGAATCTGTCCTGTGGCTTGACTTCTTCAAGGAATCTTCCTGATAACTATATGAGGGTAGACAGTGGAAATTTAAAATGACTATAAAGGCTGTGCCCGGCGGCGTGGCCTAGCGGCTAAAGTCCTCGCCTTAAAAGCCCCAGGATCCCATATGGGCGCCAGTTCTAATCCTGGCAGCTCCACTTCCCATCCAGCTCCCTGCTTGTGGCCTGGGAAAGCAGTTGAGGACGGCCCAATGCATTGGGACACTGCACCCGCGTGGGAGACCCGGAAGAGGTTCCAGGTTCCTGGCTCCGGATCGGCGCGCATCGGCTCGTTGCGGCTCACTTGGGGAGTGAATCATCGGACGGAAGATCTTCCTCTCTGTCTCTCCTCCTCTGTGTATATCTGGCTGTAATAAAATGAATAAATCTTAAAAAAAAAATGACTGTAAAGGCTATAGCATTGGTAATTATCAGCAAACGCTGAGAAGAAGACAGTAGGACTAACTGTTCAGGGCAATCTACAGAGCTAATGAAGACATTCATTCCTCAAGAACGTAAGCAGCTTTACTGGCCCCCTAAAATTGGTAAACACTGTCGAGGTGATATGTGGAGTTTTGTCCATGTCAACTCCAAACAAATTAAAAAGAAGGACTTGAGCCTGACTCTCCTTGTACTTTCTGGATCTTTGTTAGACAACAGCAAAGAGGATCAGGTGTTTGTATTTTATTCTATTTTACCCCACACATCGGAACATCATATTGCTGGCATAAAGGAGCTGCAAGTTGCCCTTTTTGTCTATCAGTTCTACCAAAAATTGGATTATAGGTAATCACCGTTTGAGAATAGGTTTATTTAAAGATATATTGACTTGACCGTAATTTGTATATGATCAGCACACCAGAGAAAAATACTTCAAATTTTAAATGCTGGTAATTCCCCTTCCAAACCGCCCAACTACCATTATGACCACCAAACTATTCCTATTCTTATGACCATCACTTGACATGCTGGGCAGGGACAACAGGTGCAGGTCCCAGTTGTACCCATTGTCACTAGTTGTACCCATTGTCACTAGTTGTACCCATTGTCACTAGTTGATGTTATCAATACTCCACGTTGCACTGTGTTGCCTGCATTTATTGTATGCAAATAACCAAAAATTATATGATACATCAATAGTTCATAGCAGAAATATCAAGCTCAGTAGACAAATTTTCCTGGTATAAGCAATCATAATGCTCTGAGCATATTTGAGATAAGCTAAACTATGCTATATCTGCACAGTGGTATTTATTTTTTAACTAAAAAAACTTCCCCATTTATCTGATATTTAACACTTTTCCTGAATTATTAAAAGCCCTGAAAGTTTAGAGAGTCAGAGTTATATTTCCAATTGGAAAATTAGTACACCTGGCAAACAATGTTTGTCACAGACTCAGGACATCTTACTCCGACAGACTATGGTACCATTTTCCCTTTAAATTTCCACTCTTTAATGTGCCGGGAGTATCTTCCACCATGACTCTAGCCTCTGTTTTCAGCTTGCCACTTTATGGTTACATGTTTAGATGGTTACATGGCTATGGTAATATGAATACATAGCATCAACCATTCTGCAAATGTTATTCACAGTGTGGTTAAAATGTACATTATCTTTGCTTTGAAATGTGACTAGGACTTGTTTTTTTTTTCTTTTATTTATTAAAAAGAAACATGGCTTGGATTTTACATGATTGAATCTCACATGAGGGCATATTTCCCAGTAACTAGTGACAGCTAAAAACAAAATAACATTTGGTGTGATTTTCTAGACAACATAACAGCATTCAGCCATGCAGTACTCTGCTGCAGCACTATGTATGTGAAATTTAGTCAAAATATTGAATAAATAGCAATATTATTTCTATGTCAACACTCGGAGTTTGAGCTTTACTAGTCTCTGAACTAAACTTCACCTGTCGATAAATTATGTAGAAACTAGGAGGGATCCAACGCACTCTTCAGGCATGAATGATGCTAGTAATTATTAAAAATGTGGCTGCAATAAAAATGGACAATAGTTTCAATCACTCTGTAGTCTATTTCAATAAAAATTGGAGAAATTGCTTAGAGGGTATAGTGCATTGGTCGGTTTTGTGGATCTAATTCAAATGTTTGTTGCTCTATTTCAAGCTTTCCTCTTCCCAAAGTGCCTGCACTCCACTTTCAATCATTCATTTATTTATTTCATGGGGGAAGGACATTAGTAGGTGGAGATTTTATGCTTTATTTGTTATCTCCATCTTCAGCAGAGCCTTGTTTCTCATACTTTTCATGTGGAAATTACTTTTCTGAAACGATTTCCTATTTCTTGAGAAATATTGTTTTCCCTTTGCCTTGTAGCACACAAATTTTTAGGAAATGTGTTTCTGCTTCAAATCCATTTTACTCTATGCTAATGTGTCAGTCAATTGAGAACATCTCTTCTAACTTGTTGATCAGCCCAGGAATATTTAGGTACCTCACATTGCACATAATGATAATAAATGACATTAGAACATGTTTGTCTTCGACAATAGACTATACAATCTGAAAGGAAACGAGAAAGGCTATTCCCATCTCTCATTTCACATCTCGTATCAGAGAAATTGCTATAAATATCAACAGAGCCAGTGGAAATTATATTTAATGTCTTCCCAGCTGACTGGGGAGAACTTGGCTTGGCAAAGAAATGCTGACTTCAGTAATATTTGAACAGTAGTGTTTTATGAAATACCTTTCAAAGAAATGATATATTTGAGGAGACAAAAAAGTTTGCCCTGATGGTCCTCAAACAAGATACACATGAATCAGAACATCATATGGTGTTCCCAAAATAAGTACACCATTTATGTGTTAGTTATAAATAACAATTTAAAACAATGATTTTAGACTCTGAATTATGAGTTAGATATTGGAAAAAAGGTCATGACAATCTTTTGTCAAACTTCAATATTCCAGAAAACACCATTTTGTTATCTGTGTATGTTTGATACAATCATTTTAAATGTTAAGCCAAGTATAGAAAAGTATTTTTCTAAGGCAATGATTTTTCTTTTTGATATTCTTAAACATTCATGTTAGGAAGAAATATGAGAGACTCTATAATATTGTCCTTCAAAATGAGATATTGCATTGTTTATACAAAAATTTAAAAGTATGTTTTGGGACACTAAGGCCCAAAGTTTATGTTCTCAGGAGTGGAAATGATGGTGACTGCTTCTTGTCACAGGTTTGGTAGGTTCAAGTAATAGTTTTACTGTTGAAAATATGTATAATTGTATATATAAAGTTCTAAAAGTACACTTAGTCACTAATCTAGATATATTCATCACTTTTCAGAGATTGAGCGAACTAGGAAATAAGATAAAATGAAAGTTTTCTGAACTCAGTACTAGAGTTAGTATGAACAGCAATGTATCATTCTGCTACATATATCATAAAATAACAAACTAACAAACTCTATAGGCTGAGTGTTCTCACAGTTCTGGAAGTTACAGGCTCAAGACTGAAGTGTTGATTTCTTCCAAGAACTCTCTTACCTGGGATAGACAGCTGTAATCCACTGGTGTTTTCCCATTGTTTCCCTCTCAAAATGTGTTGAGACCTAATTTCCTTTCTGATTTGGATGCCATCGTTTGTATTGGATTGGAGTCTTTCCAAATGACTGCACTTTACTTCTTCAAAACTTTATTTTCAAGCACAGTCACAGTCTAAGCTACTGAGAAATGTGTTAACACGTTAATACAAGACACATGATATTCAACCCATAACAAGGAATAAGCAATACCTGCAAAATCAAGTCAACTGATTAGACCACATGAATGTAACTGGAGAGATGCTAGGTAAAGTTATCTGTGGAGATTGCCCCAGGGCAGCACCCCAACATAGGAAGGAATTGATAAGAGAAACATGGGCATCCTGTGGGTACTATCACCCATAGAACAGCTTCTAATGTAATCCGTTGGAGAGAAATTCATGCTCAGAGAACTCAACAGTGTTTACAGCCTTTAGTTGTGCTAGGGAAGAACAATGGATTCTTTAACTTCTGGTTGCTGAATTCATGACGTAATTGGAGTGTTAAGCCAATTGAAGTGTGAAGTGAAATGAGAGTAGGCAATGGCAAAAACATAGGGAGAAAAAAACACAAAGAAATAAAGAAGCGGGAGCTTTGGTTGGGAACACGGGGAGAGGGAAGAAAGTCTCATTATGTTCCTAAAACTATATTGTAAAACGTGTCCAATTTCTTCACTTTATATGAGTAAAATATTTTCCGAAAGAACTTCTTTTCCATTTTTTCATACATCAGCATATAATAAAATGCCTTCATAAAAAGTGATAACTGCTTAAGACAGGAGATTGTTGTTCTTTGAGTTCCATCACTACTAAAATAAAGCTCAAATTCTATCTACAAACTAATATCAACTTTATATCTTTTGGGTTCACTGGAAATTCTTTGATCATCACTTCTTCATTTCTAAATATAGTTACCAAGCTTCCTATTCAAAGTAAAATCTTCTTTAATCATTAAACACATTCACTACAGTTTTTGAGAACTGTCATTTTTTGTCAACATTTCAATTAAACATTATCTTCTATTTCTTTCATCTACCATAGCTTAATGACTTGTTTAGTTGGTGTTTTTTAATGATCTATTCCAAGTTAAAGGCATCAAACAATGAAACTTTAGTAAGTTCTATTTTGTGTTGAAAAACGGTACTTCAAAAAGAGAATCAGAGGATATCACTGTACAAAGCACAATCATGGAAGTCTTACAATGAAGAGTTCTTATGGTCCTCTTTATCCTTCCTGGGCCTTACGCATGCACATATACACCTGTGTGTGCGGTAAGTGTGAGCCCAAAAGCCCTGTCACATGATATTTGGCCAAACTTTTGCTAACACTAACTGTACCTTCCAATAGGCATAAATATGGTGCAAAATGCAAGTAATACATGTGGCAGTATTCTCATCCTGCTACTGGAATCCTCAGGCTCTCTGATGGGCACATAATTATCACCATTTTAGACAAGAAGGAAACATAAGGAAAGTGATCAACCTGATCTGTGACAACACAAATACTGAAGGACAGCATCCAAACCCCAAAGCTTTGGAGGGTTTTCTCCATTTGAGAGGAGACACGAACTGGGAAAACATTTTTAAAACATTTTTGAACATTTAAAACATTTTTAAAATCCATACATAATTTATTCAAAAATGCTCAGTTCCCATGAATTTCTGTTAAGATGTATTTATTTTCACTGTAAAGTTGAAAATGTAGTGAGGGAAAGAGCTCACATTGATTCCTTTGCTTTTCAAATATCCATAACAGACAGAGATGAGCCATGCCAAAGCCAGAAGTACAGAATTCCAACTAATCTCCCATGTGTCTGTGACCAAAGTACTTGAGCCATCTGCCTATAATGACGCATTGACAGGAAGCTAGTCTGAAGTAGGGTCGCTGGGACTCAACCAAGGAGTGAAGAAGGACAAGACGCTGCTTACCCATACTGCCACAGTGCTCTCCTGGAATACGTCACATTATTTCATTTATGTTTTATATACTATGTATACTTCTTATATACTTTTTTATTTGAAAGGCACAATTACAGAAAAAGGACTGACAGAGAGATTTCCCATCCTCTAGGTCACTCCCCGGATAGCTACAATGGCCGGCGCCGAGCTGGTCCAAAGCCAGGATTCAAATGCTTCTTTTATGTTTCCTACATGGGTGTATGGGCCCAAGGACTTGAACTATTCTACGATACTTTCCCAGGTCATAAGCAGGGAACTCTATTAGAGTTGGACCAACTGGGATATAACCAGTACTGCTGGCAGAGGTTGTAGTCTATGCCACAGCGATGGCCCTAAAACCCTGAAATGTTTTAAAAGTCATTTTATTTCTATGCCCTGTAGACATTAGAAAACATTTAGAGATGACCACATTGAAAGTCTGCTCACATACTAAAAATGTTTGCTTTGTGGATGTCAGGTTTGACTCCCTATTCCAGCAATAAACAGGATTTTAAGAAATTAGTCAACATTCCCTTGCATTCTACAAGCAATAATCACAGGTTCTAAGACAATAATTTTCAGTAAGATTTTATTTTTTCTAATATCTCTCGAATTAGCAAACAAAATTTTAAAGCATTGACAATAGCCTCAGGATCAAGTCAGGAATCTAACACGATAAACAGAGAGATACCTCAAATCTCTTTTAATCATCTAGAACAGGGCACAAAACAGGCAGTAGGCCTCCACGGGTGTTTATTAATTTCATCTATAATATATTTTCAATATGCTAATATAAAGAAGAGACAAATCAACATAATAACTCATTTGTGTTTACAAGGAAATTAGAAAAACTGAAATTAGAATAGTATTGAAGGAAGCTAGAGCAGGAAAAGAAAGTTGCAGTAATTCTAACTCCTGCCATTATGTAAGCAGAGGCTTAAAAATTTATGAATCTTTATTTTGTGTTTTGTGCTTAACTCTTCTTTTTCTGAAGTTCAAAGTCATACAAATAAGCATAAATCAAGTGCTACATGCTGAGGTGATGTCTGATGCTGTCTAAATCCCAGCCAAATGCTGGACTTGTGAACAAGATCATCTGAAAGCCCAGCCTGGGCCCAGGGAAGATCTGGTTAGCATTTGGTACATTTTAAAATATCATTTAGTATTCAGATTGTTAATAATAATATATTAACCATGTTGATATACAGCTACTTGTTTTTCAGCGAAACACTGCTCAGAGGAATAGAGTTGGAATATTCTCTTACTGATTGACTAAGATAGCATTCCACGCAGGAATTGTAAGAGGCAAGGGAAACAACACAAAAAACAAAATGGAAACAAGCCAAGGTTATAGTCAAAGGGTTGAAATGGAATATTGAAACTATTAACAATATATTTACCCTTGAACTCTTAGCTCACAGAGATTGAATGTCTAGCTGTTCCCTGAATGGAGAAATATCATTTCATTGTGTCCCACTGTATCAGTTGCTTCGGAGACTAAAACACAGCAGGAGATAAACTGTAATCAATCAACACATTATTTATAGACTGTGCTAAGCTCTGCACCATGCATTTCAAGAGAATACAGCATGTGAAAAACATACAAATTCACATTCATTTTCACAACACTTGTCCTGAGAATAGCCAAAGCAGACAATTCTCATTTTTTAATGTTTTTTTATTTTTAATTCATTAATTACATTGTATTATGTGACACAGTTTCATAGGTACTGGGATTTCCCCCACCCCTCCCCAAACCCTCCCACCATGGTGGATTCCTCCACCTACTTGCATAACCACAGTTCAAGTTCAGTTGAGATTCCCCCATTGCAAGCATATGCCAAACATAGAGTCCAGCATCTTATTGTCCAGTCAAGTTTAATGGCAAAGCAGACAATTCTAAGCTCAGATTTAATGACTCCTTTTCTAGTGTTCAAACCAAAGGAGTGACCAAGAAGAACCACTCATGTCAAGGAACCAGTCTGACTGGTCTTCACTGCAAACCTTTCAGCAAGCAGTTGTGTGAACTCTTATTGGTATCTAATTTGTGTAGGTTTGCTTTTTCTTTCACTCACTATTTGGAAAGTGAAAATTTACCTTCCTTGCTTCAAATGTGAATGTAAAAATGAAATGTATCACTTTAGAGTTAAACTGCAGTTTGTTTAAGGGAATAATACTTTATATGAAGCATCTTTAAAAAATTGACAAGAAGTGCATAGTCAACAAAATATACAAGCATTTCAATGCTTTTTCATAAAATAATAGTACCATTTAATTTCACTTTTTCACACTTGTTTTAGAAGAACCATTGTCATAGAAGAGAAAACTTTGAATGGTTTACTCTTTCTTCTTCAACTTTATACATTAGGAAAATAAACTATAGAATTTGTCTGCATTTAGCCCTCTTGAAAATACACATACATTTTCTCCTTCCTTTAGCTTGACATCACATTATAATTCATGGTTTAAGGTCTTGATTTTTACATCTGTTGGTTTCATTTTTGGTTTAGGCATCCATTTTATTTCATCTGTTTATAATCATAACTCACCAATAACTCAAATATATTATGAATAAAATCAGTAAATTACAAAGGCATGGAAACACATATCCACGTATACTTCTTGTTAAGGAAAGAATGGATCAAGATCTTGAGAATGTCATGGACTCTGATTATTTTTCTAATTTCAGTCACAAAGTCAATATATGCACAAAAGCAATTTACTTGTTCTGAGTGTATATGCTGTGGATTCTAAAATATCTGTTGCCTCTTTGATTTGCGACAAAGAAAGAACACTGTCATCACAAACTACAGCATTGGGAGTAAAGTGAACAAAAGACTACCCAGAGGCACAAAAGGTCTTATTTCAAACCATCCATAACTTAATGTGGGTTTACCCTAAACAACTCATTCATTCCTCATCCCTTTTTAATTTGTTTCATTAACTGAATCTATTGCTTTATAGAAAGGTTGATAGACAAATAGATAAATTGCTGAAATGTGTCAAACCAGGTTCACTGTAATCACTTACAGCAATAGACACAAGATCATGACTTTCTGGAATCCAATGGCATTGTAGAAGCATAAGTTATCTGCTAGATGTGGAACAAATAAATTCCAATTGCTTTACTTCCCTAAACATGTCAGACAAATGAGAAGTATGCTACCCAGCACACAATGTGCCACTCCTCTTTGTATTGGCCTTATGATTTAATTTTGAAGCCCAAATAAACTGTTTTCTAAGATCTTCAAACCTGGGGAGGAAGACAGATACACACAATGTAGAGGCGGGTCCCAGCTTCTTGTCTATCTCCCTTAGCAAAAGATTCTTGCTTCCCCTTTATAATAAGGAGTCCAGTGACTTAAAACAGTGATCCAGCTGGCCTTATACTGTTCTAATCATGAAATCATGGAGTCATTTGCTTTTCTAGTAAATAAGAATCTTGATGGTCAGTCCTGGAGGAGTTTTTTTGTTTGTTTGTTTGTTTGTTTGTTTGTGGGTAGGGAATTCCAGGTTTGTACAGAATGTAGCTGCTACCTTCATGTAATCCTTATACCAAATGAAACCTACTTAGTGGGCCATCATAAATTTTCTAAAGACATAGAATCACTGACCAATCAAAGAAAGCTGACAAGCTCCACTGATCAACCAGGACCTTGAACAAGAGCAGACATCCCTCACCTCTCAGCAGTGATTTCAATCTACAAGAAACTTTATCCTTAACTCCTCAGGGAGTCTAGGAGTTCAGCAATAGTTACCTGGCTTCTTGCTCTGGGCTTTGAGGCAAACAGCTATTTTGTACAACCACTTCAATATCAGTCATCAGCTCTTGTCATATTAGGCAAGCAAGCCCAGTCTGAGAGTTCCCCAACAACCTCTCCAACTAGTTTAGGCTGTTGTTCAGCAACATGCAGATGTATGAATAGTCTACAAACTGAACATTGAAATTAGTGATCAAATTTGAAAATCTGTGGAAACCTTTGGTCAGAGTTGCATGAAAACACAAATATGACAAAGGTAAGCAGGGTGGGAGCTCCAGATGGCAGCTAGCCCCAAGGTTCTGGTCCAGTTTAATACTTTGCCTTTGTAATAACCTGCTGCATGAACAAGTGAAATGGATGAAACTGGATGTAGACAGATAATTTGGGCAGTGCAATTTTTATTGCACAGTAAAACTCCTCATCTGGATGTTCCACTCACTAATAGAATACTATGTACACTTACCAAAGAGCCTTTCTACACAAAGCAGACCCATCCTATCTGGTCCAAGTAGAACTCTGAATATTTCTGCTAACTTGCCAACAAGTACTGTAAGTATTTTAAGAAGGGATTCCACCCATTTCCCACTCTTACTGAAGCCTAATCTCAAACCCCAGTCTTCCATTCCATGATAAAGTGTTCCCTCGCGACCGCCACCTTCACGACTCTTTCCACACATCACTTCCCTCTTGAAATAAAGCCTTTCCTTCCAACACTGGTAATATTTGCATGCTTAGAACCCCCCAAATCTTAAAACCTATCTGCCTATTTTGAAACACCAAGAGAGTTTATTACTCTCACCATGTTTCAGTACGCGTGCATAGCATTCTATGACAGGTGTATGGTCCTGAGTTCTGAAATGGAATTGTTTCACTAGCTCATTCATATCACTATAGATATTATTTTGCTTTTACAGAAAATGAAAAAGTTAATATATTTGAGTCATATTACTTACCGGAAGTTTGAAAACTTTGCTACACTAGTATAACTTCTTTCTCTGTTACAGATCTGTGTTAAGTGAAAATGTAGTCTTGGGAAAGTTCCTTAAATAATGTTGGTCATTAACGATTGACCACAGCATTTAAAATCCAAACGACAAATTATACTGCAGGATATTTTCATTCTCTTTATTGAGAAACTCATTTACTTTTAAGAGGAGGTTTTCATTAATCTCTTCTGGCATGTTTCTTTGTGTGTATGTATTTTCTGCAGTTCAAGCTAAACTCTGTCCTTCTAGATAATGTTTTCCAAATTATATATGACAGTGCTGATGCAGCTACTGGTTGGAATGCTGCAACCTGCCTTGTTAATGAATATATTTAAGCTGCTCTGAAGTCTTGAATATGAAAATAGAACAAAAATGTGATTACTGTCACTATAACACTGCCAAATTTGTTAACGAGACAATATTCTTTATTTTGTCTTGGGCCAAATTTGGTGGTTGTTTTGCAAACAGCACGAAGCAATGATTAACACTTAAGCTAAGCTCCTTAACTTTATGTTGTAATGACTTTTATGCAGATTTATTCAACATATTTCCCTCAGCGTTTGCGAGGAATCAAGCTTCAGAGCTTCAACTATTTCACTTATTCAATACAGAGCCCAAGAGTAGGTAAAATCGAGGTGAGACAGCCCCACCGGGAGTAAGTATCATCGTTACATTATACCTGTCATAGAATATTTTATGCAATGGCATTTGTCATCTAAACTGAGGTTGATAAAACCCTAAAATCCTGTTACACACAGTCATCTGAACCTTTCCTAGCGCTCATGTTTCGAAGTTACTGAATATGATCCGTATAATGCAAAAGATTTCAGGAGACAGAAAGCATTCAGGGAAGCAAACTCGTGGTGGGCGGACCCCACCCCCATCCAGTCAATCACAGGAAGTGGTCATCATATTCCACACTCATACTGAATGTGTTTTATAAGTTCGCTTCAGTTTATCAGCTTATGAAATAAATTCTAAAGTATATTTTCTCATTTTTAAATATTTTGGTCCAATATCTGAAATTATCACAAAAATATTTACCACCATGATAGAGTATCCCCCTATGATATTTGAGTTGTTACGATTTCTTCTTCCTCACTATCGATGGAGTTTTCCCACTTGCTCTCCTGGAATCATTTGAGAATTTCACAAATTGTTTGCATGTGTAGTGAGAGGAAAGGTGCCCTGCAAATTTAATGACACTAATTTTGATTCTTTTCATCTCCTGAAATTCCTCAGATAGCTACCTTAATAGTTTGAAATGAGTTTACATAAATTGGATAGATAGGCTTATAAAACTGATAATGAAAAAGGGGACTATTCATAAGATGACAATAATAATGCTACTAACATCAACAATGTATTGAGCAGAAATAATAAAATACTCATCATTGCTAGAGAGCAAATTCCTTGAGGGCAGGAATGGCACTTTTTAAAACATTTAACATGCATCACACCCCTCGTGGTAATTGTTTGGTAAATACATGTTCATTTCAGTTTCATGGTCAGACAAGTAGGGAGGGTTCTAACCTAGAAATAAATGACAAAACAACTTACTTGTGAGGTCACTGATTCTTTGAATAACCTTTTAAACCCAAAGGCTATATTTAAAACTTTCACTAATTTAGGGAAAGAACCATACACTTTTCAAGTAAATCCTGTTCATTTTCTTTCTTTTGTTTTTATATGCTTTTAAAGTTTTATTTGTTTTTATTGGAAAGATATATATACAGAGAGGAAAAAAGACACTGCAAGTGGCTTGTGCAAGGCGAGGACTTAAGCCACTAAGCTACCGTGCCAGGCCCAAGTCCTATTCATTTTAACATGTAAGTAACAGTCACTTGCATTACAAATAAATGAGTAACTATCCAAGTATGTCTTGTCCTTAAGAAAATGGATTTATTCAAATGAGTTTTTTACATTCTCTTTTTAAGCAAATGAGCTCAACTATTAAAGCCAATCTAAACAGTTTGAGTGACATGACATTTGGTAAATGTCTGACCAATTCATATAAAAATCATCTTAATGCTTCCTGTTCTGATGTTTATGAATTTATGAATGAGCCATTTTTTCCTATCAATAAATTTTCCTAGTAATATCAATCTCATTTTTTAATGAGAGACCCGAGTACAAGGCTATGTAGATAACCACAAATGTTTCTCTTCAGCTTTTTTGACAGCATTGTTATTTAAAATAACAATTGCCACTGTTGTTGTTGTATTGGTTTTTATCATAAGAGTTTACTTTGGGTCAGAGACACATGTGAGCACATGGAAATATTCTTTACAAAAACACTTGGAAATACATGTAAAGGAAGAAAACAAACAAGGTTAATAAACATTTCAACGTTAAAAGACTAAATCTAATTTTTGATAAACTTACAGGTTCCTACAATGTAGTAAGTCTTACGTGTTTTTTTTTCCATTTTACTTTATTTATTTATTTATTTATTTATTTATTTATTTATTTATTTATTTATTTTTTGGTAATCTTACTTAGTTACTTAGGGTACAAAAGGTCAAAGGCTACAGGAAAGTGGGTAATACCATTGTTTTGACACTAATGCTATCATTTTCCCCCTGTATCTGGGGTAAGGGGAGAAATAAAGGGAAAAGCCCCACGCAGCCTCCCACCTATCCCAGGTTCCCGATGTGAGGCACGCTCCAAGGGTCCTGCTCAAGCAGTTTTGATAGTTCAACAGTTTTGAAATACTGCCAATCTCACTGTTCCAATAGCGGTGAAATCTCTTCAGAATCCACTGGCTGACATAGTCTCTTCATGGTTGGGGTTCTGAGATCAGCAGTTCAGTTGGAGGGATCTCCAAGAATCTTCACAGTAACTCATATTTGATTTTTAAAATTTTATTTGTAAAAGATTGCTTGGTTGATTTAATAGGGGTGGTGGGGAGACCTCGCCATCTGCTACTTAATTTCCTAAATGGCTTCAACGACTGGTGATATTCCAGGCTGAAGCGGGGAGTCGAGAACGCTGTCTGGTTTTCATACCTGGGTAAAAGGATCCCAGTTGCTTGAGTTACCATCTATTGCTTTCCAGGCACAGCAGCAGAGATGAATTGGATGCAGTGCAGCTGGGAGTTGAACTTTCTCTGCAGTTTGGTACTTGGCATCATAAGTGGTGGATGTACCCATGAGGTAACAAAGCCAGCTGCTATTTTTTTTTTAATTACTGAGAACAAGCACTGTGGTTAATGGACAAAGTCTCAGCTTGCAATATTGGCATCCATTATGGATACTAGTTTGTATCCCAGCTGCTCTGTTTCTAATCTAGGTCCCTGCTAATGGCTTGAGAAAGGAAGTAGAAGATGGCCCAAGTGTGGGCCCTGCAACCCACGTGGGAGACCTAGATGAAACTCCTGACAGTTTACAGCCATTTGGATACTAAATCACCAGATGGATGATCTATCCTGATCTTAATCTCTCTATTCTTTCTCTTCTTTTTTCTCTTTTTCTTTCTCCTTTTCTTTCTCTTTCTTCCCCCACCTCTCTCTTAGTTTCAAAGAAGTTATTTAAAAATCATCTGACATCTAAAATTGAGCATATTTATGACATTATGTGATAGTTATATACATGGCTTAATATCCAATCAGGGTAATTATGTTTGTTGCAACTATTCAACAATGCAGTATGTAGAAACATATCATGTTAGTTAAGAAATTAAAAATAGAGCCTAAAATACTAACGATCCAAGGCTACTGAAAATTAAATGACGATATTCTTAATAATATTGATGGTGATTTTAATAGGATAATTTTTAAAATCAGTCTCACTTTTAAATACCTTAATGATTAATTAAATTAGCCATCAAAAATGTCACAAGATATTATTAAATTGGTAAATTCATAGTCTGATTTTATAAGTAAGGAAGATGAAGAGCATGGAAGTTAATGATACATGTAAGGACACATGCCAAAATGGATAATTTCAATTCAGTATAATTTCATAGCCTCTATACAAACTCTTAAATGGAGAAGCCATATGCTTTGGTCATTTTTAGGTACTGAAAGCTTAAACGACAAAAGATAGGTTATGGTTTGGTCTGTCGCAGACAGAGGTACGCTAATTTATGCTAATTTATGTGGTTAGCTATCCTTGAATTAACCATCCTGAGAAGTTTCTTTCATAATGAAGCCACAATTACTTTCAAGTACACGATCACCTGTAAACAGACCTAGTCATAAATCTGATACCACTGTATTAAACATTGCCTAACTTCTAACAATATTAATTAATCTGTTTACATTTTATTTGAAAGAAAGAAGGAAATAATGAGAAAGAGGGAGACAGAGATACAAACACACAGAGACATAGAGAGACAGAAAGAGAGAGAGAGAGAGAGAAGAAAGGTTTTTCAGTTTTAACTAATTCAGTTCTTTAATGTCCTCAACCACTAAAGTTGGGACAGGCTGAAGTCAGGAGCCTGGAACTAAATTCAGGTCTCCCAACCAACTGGGATGGACCAAAGCACTCAAGTCTTCTCTGTTGCCTCCTTGGGTGGTCATTACGGGGAAACTGGATTGCAAGCATTATCCAATTATACTTAAATATTTCACATTCTATATTTCCCAGATTTTTCACCTGCAGGGAACTTCATGCACAGTTTGGTGGTCTATACATTTTCTATTTGTTTTATGACATTCAGATAATCACATGAAAGGGAAGCACTTGTAAGTTTCTTCAACTCCATTTGTCAGATTTAGCGGGTTTTTTTTACTGTTACTCTCTAACTAAGAGCTTTGAGTTCTTCATGCATGAGCAATGGCTGAAGAGAATACGTCTGAAATGGAAAACACAAAATTTGGCTTTGATATTGTAAACCCAAGGACTTAAGGATAGATATTCGGGCAGCACCGCTGAGTGAATAAGGTAGGAAAGAGAGTGTGAACTAAAAGTTTAATGAATCGAACAGTCTATTTTCAGTACTCGCTTTCTTATTTTAAGAGACTATAGATTCAGGAAAACTACACTTTTGTAGGTGTAAAAATAAGGATTGCCATATTAAATATTACTGATATAGGATCCCATCTTAAGCCAATTCACCTACTTTTGAATCTCCACTCTAGTACTGACTTGCCATTAATAGCTCAGATTTCTCATCAGTATAAAGGAAGTTAAGATATTATAATAACTACATAACAGGGTTATTGAGTAGCAAATAAGTTAAGATTTTTAGTATATCCTTTGAAATAATCATCACATAGTATAGAAATGCCCAAATAACAATAAATCAATAAAACATAAAAATACAGGTGTAGACCACCCTTACATGAGGGAAATTTCGTCCAGGTTTTATGACGGTGATTTGGATGCTATGATTCAGAGGAGCATGTTATCTAACATGGTCCTCATAAAAAAAAAGAAATAATCACATCTTGTGTGACAGCAGGGAAAGAAGTACGGTCAACAAGCAGATGTTGTTGTAAGTACAATCTGAGTGTAGATCACAAGCCAATTCTTGCCCATTAGTTGTGTGTAACAGTAGAATGCACTGCCTCAAAAATCAGCCAATGTCTGTGACAGAACGCAGTTGAAGCACAAACACTAAGACACATTGTCTTCAGAGGATATAATAGAAGTTTTGTTTTTTTTAACAAGGTGTATGGCTTTGGAAAAATAAACTCTAAAAAGCTATCCAGCGTAAAAGTCAAGAATCAGATATGAAAAATGTCAGAAAACTTTGGTAAATAAAAATCACAGCAACTGGAGGGCATTCCTGGCCTTTATCAATATCCACAGCAGCCATCAAGTACCTCAACGCATCAGAGGCAGCAGTGGGCAGTAGTCCTGATTGTGACGAAGGTCCAGACAGGCAGTTTTGTAGCTACAGTTGTAGGATCATGCTGTTGTTGGCACCCAAAGGACAATCAGATGGGGGAGGATTAACGAGGGATGGCCCCAGAGGTGACTTGCCAAAGGATTCCAACCACCTCCCCATGTACTTTCCTTGAAATCGACCTGAATGATAACTATGACCCTGCCGCACCTCCAAGAGGCTGCTTGGCTTCTGACAATTATAAATCTTGTCCTGCAAGTGGAAATTGATGGTCAGTGAATGGAAGGTAGATTGGGGTGATGGCAAATTGATAGAATGTCACTAAGATGAATGGCCAGTTACACTTCTGCCAAGGGCAAGCACTACATCTTGTCTTCATTAAGGACTGATGGAGTCTATTTGTATATACACTCCTTCACCTCTTCATGCACTTGGGAATTGGAAAACTCTACTGGAGAGAAAGTTTTATTTGTCTAATTTTCAGAGTTTGTGTGCTAGTGAACACGATGCTTTCTAAATACCTTTTCCTGGTAAGTTTCAGTACAAAGAGATGCTTACAGAAGTAGCTCAGTTTGCTCTGGCTGTGATTTCTTTGACATGTTTTAATTAATGTTTCCATTTTGGGGGACAAGTTTTCTGAGAGAGGTTTTAGACAATTTAATTATTAGATATAAAGAATAGGACTAGAGTTCATTTCCTATGATTTACCTCCACTACCATAGTTCCTTCCTTTTCTATAAATTTTCTTATCCTAAAATAATACTTATACATTTATAATTGCTGCAATATTTCAGAACTTAGAGATTCTGAACACTCAGCCTATATTTAAAGATGAACAAAGCACAAGCCAGAGAGGGGACTTGTCCAAATATGATGACAAATTAAAGCAACACCAGGAATTCTTAACTGAATCTATGTCTTCCTATGTCATAATAAAACCACAAAAATCTCACATATAAACTGTTCTACCCATGCATTCAACACTGGAATCAACATTAAAAGGAGGATCATTTCTCTCTATCTTCCCCCGAGTTTTACACAAATTTAAAAGTGAAACAAGATAGCTTTTAAAGCAAGTGGGTAGAACACTTGAAAGGTAGCTATCACTCTGCTGAGTTGAAAAGCATTTTAGAATTGGTTCCATTCAAATTTCACATCGGTGGGAATAAAAATTATGTAATTGGAGTTAAGACAGTATACCTCCTAACCTTCAAGATATCCAACAACAGGCATGTAATAGGTGATTGATTCTTACTGCAAAGACAGCAACAACCATTCCCTGAGTGTTAGCTCTGCAAACAATGCTTGCTACTCAATGAACTAGGGGTAATGCCAAGAATAGCAAATAGAGCAGGTTTCTGCTTTCACATAATTTGCTTTTAATGGAGAAGGAAAGAGATAGTTGACAACTAACTACAAACATAAAGATAACTTATTCATAAATTACAAATAGAAGAATAAAATAGATGGGTTATCTGGACTCTGATGTTTAAAGCAGCCTGTTTCACAATTACTAAGATGTGGAATCAATCCAGATGCCGATTCACTGATGAGTGGATAGAGAAAACATCACACACACACACACACACACACACACACACAATACAATTCAGCCATAAAAAAGAAATCTTATTTTCTGCTAACTAAATGCATGCAATTGGAAATCATTATGCTAAATGAAATAAACCAATTCAAAAAAGACAGGTATCAGTGATCCACGATAACTAAAGCCAAGAGCAAAAAAGTCAACCTACAGGCGTGAAACTGACATTCTGGAATTTGATATTGTTTACAGCCTTGTCTATATTACTGAGAAATTGTACCATTTTGCGTTTTTTTTTTTAAATTTTTCAAACTCAGAAGGGTATCACCCTGAGTTTAATGTTGGGACATTTCCTTCTTGAAATTTTTGCAAATTGTCTCTCTAGCTTACAGTCTGTGACATCTGTTGAGATGCACACTTCAGACAGTGGACTTTGGTTAGGTATGTTTATCTACTATCCCTGATTGGACACTGACATAAAAGCTTGTCAAATAAGATAAACCCAGAATTCTGCTGGACTTGTTGTGTTTAAGGTTCAGAAAGACTCAGCTTAGTACATGACCTTACCCAATTGGCCATGATCAGAAGGTAGCTGCCGTCTGAGTGGCACTCAACCACAAATTACGGAACAAACTGTGAATGGAATTTGCAAAGTAGAGTAAAGAACTGCATTCTCCATTGACCCCGATTTACAGATCTGTTTTCTCTCTTGTGACGCTGTGGTAAATATCCTTTTCACTATATCTTGTCAACTCACCCGTTTCCTGATATCACATAAAATTTTGGAGAATAGTTATAGAAATTGAGAAATATGAGTATGTAAAGTCAAAAGTATCTGCTGTGCCTTTTCATTATACTCTATTCTGTATTTTATACCATTCATATTTTTCTTTATATACTTCATGTCAAAAGTTTGAACAGGCATTTGTGTGATCTCTGTTTTGCAAGAAGGCTGAGTACGCTATCAAAACAATAAAAAATGGCCAAGACATCCCTCTATAAAAATCAAAGTGCTGAAATATATTGGAATGTCTGAAACTCATTTCAAAATGTCAAATTCTATGAGATATAGCACAGTGCTGAAACTATAGCTTTAACGATGCTCTGTGCTGTTTATATAAATGTATATATGAAAAATAATTGATATTCTCATCAGAATATTTCCTTAACTTAAACAAGATTCCTTTTAGCCAGCAGAAATTAAATAACAAATGACTTAGAAGTGTGCCATTTCAATAATTTCATTTGAAATAATAAATGTTTAACTTTTTAACTTATGCTGATTTCTTCACATTGTTCAACTGCTTGTTTTGATAATCAGAGCCTGATTTTTTTTTTAATATCTGGACCAAGTTCTGGTATGCTGAGCTTTCTTACTCCTTTTCTCCTCAAAATTTGCTATTTGTCATTAAGTGAAAAGGTGAGAATTTGGGTTGAAGCTATTAGTTTCTCAATAGAGCTTTCACAGTCGCAGGAGTCAAAGCAGGACTCATTTCAAGTCACAGCCAAAATATTGGGTTCAGTTCTTCGGTAACCCGAGGTAAGAAAAAAAAATACCCAACATCTTGCACAGTGGCACTCACCATGCTATGTTGTAATTTATTCATTTGTGCATCAGCCCGCCCAAGAGGTTGGGAAATCTTGGTAACTAGGAAGTATGCCAGACCCATTTCCCTATGTCACATTCTTTTTATTAGTCTCCTGCCAAATTAGAATCAATAAATGATCAATCAATGAAGATGGAAGAGATAAGCAATATCATAATCTCAGATAACTTTCTAAACTTTTCCAATAATCTCTTCTCTGTCGGGGTGTCACTGTTTTACAAACAAGTGTCTTTGGTGACTATTGACCTAGTAACCTGAACAAAAAACAACCTATCTTGCCTGTTGGCTAGATTAGCATGAAGGGCAAATTAGGAATATTTGTATGTTGCAGAAATAAAGCAACCATCATTGAAAGTTCCTTGCTTGACAAACTATCAGAAAGTTCAAAACAATAGGGCACCAATTCCTCATAAAAGTAGAGAGGCTAATGGGCTTCAGTGAGGAAGTCACTGCTTAAGACACTGGCATCCCATGCTAGAATATGTGTGGATGCTGGCTACTGCACTTCCAATTCAGCTCTTTCCAGTACACATGGGAAGGCAGCAGATCATGACCTCAATATGTGGGCTCCTGCCAACCACATGGGAGGCCAGGTTGGAGTTCTTGCTACCTCACCTGGGCCTGGCCCAGTTCTGGCTCTACAGCTTTTTTAGGGAGTAAAGCAATGAAAGGAAGATCTCTCTTTTTCTTGCTCTCTCCCTTACAAACATTTAAAGAAATCAATACTTAAAACAATGTGTAGAATCCAAACATTTGAAAATAATGGTGTTAAAAGGTAAGCTTATGCTGATGCAAATAATTTTTTAATATTCAGATGTATTATGAAGTTCTATAAATTTTTGAAAGCCCTCACTTGCATAATTATGGGCATCTTTCTACATCGAAATTAACCTGGCTTCATTTTCATTCCTGCAAGAACGTTGTGAAGCTTCCTTGTATAGATAATAACAGAGTCTGCGTCACAAAAGTGTTGTGATTTTTTCCTTTTTTTCCATAATAGATTTATTTTATTTTTGATGCTGTGCACATAATGGAGAAGGGTGCATACTCATTTTCGACTACCGATCAGGATGAGAAGGATGAAGGAATGGAGGAAAGCGATCAGACAAGCATTTCCAATCATCCTATCTATTCTTTCTGTATCGGGGAAGGAGGGAGAGGAGAGGGTCATTCCCTGCAGCCTAAACACACCAGTACATGAGGCTGTAGGCAGAGCTGCAGCAAGGGAGGAAGACAGGGAGATTGGAAGTGTAGCTGGGACTTTGAGCTGGCATTCCTACGATATGCCAGCATCTTAGGCAGCAGCCGCACCTCAGTGCCAGCCCTGAAGTAGACTTTAATAATGGCAGTTACAGCAACTTGATGTCCCATACCAGAATGCCTGAGTTCAGATCCCTGGCACAAGCTTCTGCAAGTGACCTTTTGTTTTGCAAACCCTATGAGGCCACAGCGATGGTCAAAATAACTGGATATCTGACCCTGTTTGAGATCTCTGCTCGAGCCATAGGGAGTGAATCAGGAAAATGAAATCTGTTGCTTTAATTTTCTCTCTCTCTCTCTCTCTCTCTCGCACGCACGTGTGCTCTCTCAGGATTTTGTAAATGAATGTGTGAATCAATCAATCAGTGAAATGATTTTTTTTTAAACTTCTGGGTACAGTTCCAGGCCTACACAATAAAAGTCAGCATATGATGTTAACCCTTTTTTTTTCAAACATAATACTTTATGATTGGTAAGTAACGCACACGATACATGCTAAGTAATGAAAATGGAAGGCATTTTTGTTCTCGTGAAGTACATAGGGATTAATACTATTTAGAATAACTATCAATTCAGAGGAAAGTAAATTCTCCTTCATTTCAAAGCAATATACTTCCAAGAGGAAAAAAAGTCACCACTGCCTTGCAGCAAAAATATCATTTTGTTGTTGTTTGTTTTTGTACAGTATTTTTTATTGTTTTATGATACAGTTCATTTGGCATTGGGGTCTCCGTTCCCACGTCCCTCCCCTCCCTTCTGTTCTCCGCTCCAGTCTTACAACGGGTGTTTTTTGTGAATTTTCACAAGTCCATCATGCTGCCACTGAGGTATCTCCCTACAATGTGGGAGATTATCAGTCATTCCATGTGAGTTCATCCTTGTTATGCATGTATGAGGACTAACCTCTCTCTTTAGACCTATGAACATATTAATCTCTGGTACATTTGCACAATGAATCCCGTTGAGTACATTTCACCACAAGAAGAAAAAAGAAATACTGAACCTTCACCCACATGAAGTTGACAAAAATATAACAAAGCTATGAATGTGATGCTAGGATGGTGGAAAAGAATGTCCAGCATCTTCGCATAAGAACAGATGCCAGTGTGTGTCCCAAAGCACCAGTGCAGGTACAGTGAGTACTAGATCCTAGCCACCTTAGGCAAGAGCAATAACAGTGACACAAGGGACATTAACAATCTCACTTGATTACAATCCGTCCCACATACATGATTGATTAATGGAATACATTGTAAGATCTCATTACAAAGGATAAAAATAACTAGGAGGTGAACGAAGGCAGAATTCACAGGTAAAATCCTGAGGTGTGGCATGATATTATCTTATATAACAGCAAATACATGATACCTGACTTTTTAGCACTGGCTCATTTCCTTTAGCATAATCGTTGCTAGTTTGGCCCATTTGGCCACAAACAATTGCATTTCATTTCTTTAATAGCTGAGTAATATTCAATAGTGTGCGGATATTTATTTACTTTTATTGGAAAGGGGGATATACAGAGAAAAAAATCTTTTGTCCACTGATTTCACTCCCTGAGTGTCCGCAATGGCGAAACTGAGCTCATGTGAAGCCAGGTGCCAGGAGCTTCCTCTGGGTCTTCCATGTGGGTACAGGGTCCTATGACTTTGAATCATCCTTGGGTGGTCACAAAGCAGGCCACTGGCAGGGAGCCAGATGGAAATTAGAGCAGCCAAAACAAGAACAGTTGCCCATAAAGCACCTACAAGGTGAGGACATTAGCCACTAGGCTTCCATGCCGGTCCAAACTTTTTTTTTCATCGTTGAAAATTCAGGTTAGTCTCTACTTCCTTTATTAGATGTTCACTAAAAATGTATTTAACATTTTATTTTATGGGCAAAAGTCTTTCCAAATACGAATAGAAGTTTTTCCAAAGGGACTTGTCAAACTTAATTCTTGAAAAACAAAAACCTGGGTGAAGCAAAATTATTGTATGGCATGAATCAAACCTGGGAGGCTAAATGATTCTCTAGACAGCAGCAGTTACAATGTTATATAAGCATCAGCTATGTAGTTCCTATCTTTCATAGGACAATTTTTTTACTTTATTTTTATTTTTTATTGATTACGTTTCATTATGTGACACAGTTTTATAGGCACTGGGTTTCCCCCACCCCTCCCCCCCCCATGGTGGATTCCTCCACCTTTTTGCATTACCAGAGTTCAAATTCAGTTGAAATTCTTTCATTGCAAGCATCTACCAAACATAAAGTCCAGCATCTTATTGTCCAGATAAGTTCAACGGTTTCTTGGGAAGACCCTCTCTGGTCTGAAGATAGAGCCGGCAGAGTATCATCCCGATCAATTAAAAGCCCCGACATTACATCAGTAATAATTTATAACGTTATTGAATTAGTTGAAATGGTGTTGAGTAACCAATACGATAAAAGAGAAAAAAAAAAAAGAATGAAGTTCTGAACCACATCCTGTGACATCTACATTGACATTTCAGTTATTAGTTTATATACAACTGGGTTCTATACACCTTAAAATGGCTATAGATTACTATTCAGTTGTCTCGTGTCTATTTTAATTTTAATATTTAGCAGTTTATAGCACTGAAGCATGATTTTGCTGAACCTGTCTGTTTTTCGGGTAGTCTAACTCTATAATTCTAACAAGCCATATGTCAACAGTTTAGGTGAACAGTTTTAGGAGGGGTGTGCAGAGAAATCTTCAATACCCCAGTGAGGAGTAACTAATCTTTGTGTCCCACCCAGTGAGGTATAGGTGCATTCCTGCTGACCGTTTCCTGTCTGTTTCTAAGCTTTCCTTGTTGTTCTCTATCTATTCTAGTTTTTTTGTTTGTTTCTTTCTTTGTTTGTTTTGAGGGGTTTCTCTAGCAATCCTGATGGTCATTATGAGAGAGGGTGGGGACCCAAAGTAGGAACCAGGCAAGGACCAGAGAAAGCTCCTCTCCTTAGTCCCAGAGGAAGTTTATTGTTCTTCTGTTTCTGCGCCATTGGACAATTAACAACAGAACTAACTGCTTCATCTAACTAAAAAGAATAGAAAGGAAAAAACTGAAACCTCTTTGAGTGCACCAGCCTTGCTCTCCTGGGAAATGCAATTTTACAAGTTAGGAGAAGCCCAAGGGAGCTTCACATATCTCTTGTTCTTCTCCTAGCTATATATTCATGGAATGATAATAATTATTAATGTTCTAAAGTAACACACAGCTCATGAGATTATAATGAATTTTGCATTAGATTTACGATGCGAATAAAGATATAGCATGATTGCCAAGCCCTGCTGCACCTGGTCACTGGTGTTTATTCACAAAAACAGATTCTGATTTGTTATTATAATTATAGGACAAAATGTCTTCTTGAGATCCCGTACCACCCACCGCAAGGATTACAGGATCACGTATCCATGTTTTAAATGCTTCCTCATTCTTTGATGCAGTTCTTGCAAAAAACAGTTCCTTTTGTGTGTGTGTGTGTGTGCAGTCTTGAACTTCTAGTGCCCAAAGAATGGAACTATTTTTGCTACGTAAAATATTCTACCACTATGTAGAGGAAATTTTTACAGCTACACAGTTCTCAAACAAACTCATCTTTCCTGTATTGAAATAGGAAAATAGAAGTTGTTAAAAAATTATTTCATGTCAAATATGTATTTCAGTGTTTTCATACATTTTATCATTTGCCTCTTACAAAAAACTCTGAAAGAGCACCTCACCTCATTATTAAAACCTGTTATTGCTAACACTTTCACTGAAAAGAAAAATCAAAGTTTTGAGACATTTGTTCAAGGTCACAAATTTAATAACACAGGGGGCCCGGCGTGATGGCCTAGTGGATGAGGTCCTTGCCTTGAACGAGCTAGGATCCCATATGCGCGCTGGTTCTAGTTCTGGCAGTCCTGTATCCCATCCAGCTCCCTGCTTGTGGCCTGGTAGCATGGTTGAGGACGGCCAAAGGCCTTGGGACCCTGCACCTGTGTGGGAGACATGGAGAAAGTTTCTGGCTTCTGGCTTTGGATTGGCACAACAGCACCAGCTGTTGTGGTCACTTGTGGAGTGAGCCATCGGACAGAAGATATTTCTCTCCTTCTCTTCTCTCTCTCTCTCTCTCTCTCTCTATATATATATATATACACATATATATATAAAACTTTGCAATAAAATAAATCTTTAAAAAAAAGCATAGAACTAGAAACTGAATTGTTACCTCAATTATTATTTTATGACTTCACAATTCTGGTCATTTTTTTCAATAATGCACTCTTTCCAGAAGCTTTATTTTAATAAATGTAGATCTGAATTTTTATTACCAAACTAAACATGTTTTCATTCAATTTTCCACAATCTTTTTAACGTTCCCCAATATTCCTATTGCAAACCGTACTAATTCTTACATTCTGAGTGAACTGATCCTTGCTTAAGTTTGGAGGGAGATTCCTAATCCTACAAGATAGAGTTAAGACTCATCAGTTTTTTCTAAACAACAGGCATGGGTTTCATTCTGCCTCTTCTTGCAAAATGGAGATATTGTTTCACTATTTTAGGATTAAACACCTGTAGAGAGATGTGTGCTTTTTTTAGATGACCTACAAGAAGCGCTATAAGACCTCATTGCTCCAGACACTGCCCTACTACGAACAGTTAAAAGTGCAATCAAGAAGCCTGGTCAGTGGTATCTGATGAGTTCAAGAGAAAGTCCTCCAAGTGGGAGGAATTATCTGTCTGGGTGTTGACTTGGGAATCACCTGACCCTGCAAGTGCCCTTGCTGTGGGAACTAGACAGTGTTTGGGTTTCTACCCTTTCTCCCCATGCCTTTCCTCAACTCCCTTGATTCTCTGCCCCCTTCCACGGCTGAGTGTGGTCACCAGCCTAGTCCCTCTTCATCTTCACCATGTGCTCTTCAGTAGTCATCCAAATAGTACTGTGCATTAGGGGCCAAATGATACATTTCCAGAATTCATATGTTGAAATCCTAAACCCATCGCTTCCTAATGTGGCTGTATTTGGGAAAAGTATTGTTCAAGTAACATTAAGTAAAAAGGGGGTCATGGGAGTGGGTACTAACTCATCATGACTGGAGTCAGGATAAGAACAGGAAATTTGGGGTAAGCGAACCCCCATTCGCAACCATGAGGGCAATTTGAGAGCTGGTCTAATCTGGCTCCGTCCTGCCGCCATGGAGGCAGGACAAGTTAGGGCGGATTCCATTCTTGGGGCTGGACACAGACTGAACCACTTCGCAGGGTGGCAGCTGCGGGGAGGCGTCTCTGCTAGGAGAGGATGAGCCCTTGGTCTTCTCCATGAATGGGAGCAACGATCCCTCCGATCCCTCCGGTAAGGGAGCCAAATGGGAAGCGGGACAGACTGGACTAGTTTGCTATGCATACTGGCAGGCCAGGGTAGGGGCGGGCCTGATGAGGGTTATTGTGGGTCACCTCGCCTGGGCTGCAGCCCCCACTGGTTGATGAAAAAGTTGAGTGCGTGCTGGGCAGAACCAGACTGGACTGCAACACCCTTGGTTCCAGTGCAAGTCGGGACTGAGAGAGGAGTTAGCCCAGCGATTGCAACCACCAGCTGATCGTGGCGATGGACTGTGCCGGGCCCGGTGCTTGCTGGAACATGCGGGAATCTGATCTGGGAATACCTCAAAGTTTCTTTGGCGATCTCCCCAATCGAACTGCTGGACTCAGAGCCCTGGCCAGGAGAGGACGGAGGACAGAACAGGTCAATCAACCACCTCAGCTAAATGTTGGGCAGCGAAATACTGGGCAAATGAAGACTCTATGATGGACCATGACAATCAGTGGATTCTTCAATCGAGCTGGGAGTGGTGAGATTGGCTGCAATCCATAACTGGAGGACTATTAAAACCACTTGAGCAAGTATCTCAGAGCATGCCCCACATCTGGGACTTTGGGCAGGTGGGAGACTGGGTGGGGAGTCTCCCTCAATATCCCCCATCACCTCAGATACATAAATAGTGTAATAAAAATATATATTAAAAAAAACAGGAAATTTGACACAGACACCAAGAGAGGGGCATAAGAAGGCAGCCATGCACACCCAAACAGCAGCCTCAGAAAAATCCAGATTGGTTGTCACCAAATTGCCATCACTATGAGAAGAAATACCTCTGTTGTTTAAGCCATTCAATGTTTGGTGCAGCTGGTCACCCTCCTCAGTTTGACTTTTGTTTAATTCCCAGCATGGAAGCTGTATCTGTTAGGTACTCAATACACCAAGAGCTTCAAATTGTTCATTAATGGGCGGCGTTACAAGTAGAGAATGCTGACCCACAGAAGGAAGCATGTGATGTGTCTGTCATTTATCTGACTTACCACAAACTAATACATATTCATTCCTGTTCTGAGTTTCATGGCAGCTGTGGTCATGGGACTCTGCGTTCAACCACACTGACAGCCATATACAGGTAAGTGCAGCAGGAGATGTGGAGCCATAAATAAATGCACTCAATATTTGTGCAAGATTACATAAGATAGATGCCAAAGCTTGTAATTGCAATGCAGTGCATACTACTAAAACTTTTTACAAAATTAGATGAGATTCTAACTTACAAGAAAATAGACCTAGAAAAACTTGCAGAGACATAATTAAATGATATTTTCTGCCCAGAGGGCAAAATAAGCTAAAACACATAACTAGTATTTGTGTTCCTAAAGGAAGGGGCTATGGAAAATGCAAACAATCCAATAAGTTCAATTTTGTTTTCATTATCTTCTGAACACCAGAATTGAGACTTTTGAACCAAGGTTTTCAGAAAGGGTAATTAAAAATTTCCCACCACTCAAGTCGTATTGAGTAAGATCATTCAAAACGTGAAAATCTTCTGTGATGAAAATAAGAAGCAAGAGTGAACTAAAATTTTTATTTAACCCTGGTTTCTAAAGCTTAGTCTCCGTAATAATTTATTTTTTTAAAGGTGACGCCAAAAGCTAGGAAAATAATTTACTTGGATTCAATCCAGAAGACAGATCTTGAAAGGGAAAAAAAGACATTTAGAAAATCTTATATTTCATTTTTGTACCTTTGTTATTAATATAGAAGGCAAAACTGATCATAGAAATGAAAGATAGTTACATACATGGTAAATAAAAGAACAAGTGACAACCTCAAGTAACTCAGACATGCCCCAAATCAGTATTCTAAGCCCGGAAGAGAGAAACCCTATATCATGTGAATGTCATGGTGCTCGCCTGTTAACCAACCTTTGACATACTTTATCAGTACGACCAGTCTTCACTTCTAAGCAGGATGGCGTGGTAAATCCTTAGAAACTTAATGCAATATGTTTTCACAGTATTTGCTTGGTTTTCTGTAACAAGGACAAAGAGAAATTCCCATCTGTTGATTCTCTTGTGAATGTCCTATGACAGTGGGGACCAGGCCAAGTCTTAAGCTAGGATGTGGAAACTCAGTCTAGGCGTTCCCCACAGGTATTAGGAATCCAACCACCTGCTCTAGTGCATACACTTTCCCCAGGGCCTGAATCAGCAGGAAGCTGAAATCCAGAAGCAGAGTTGGAATTAAAACTCAGGAAGTCTCGTGTGGAAAATAGATGTCTCAGCTGTCAAGCCAAATGCATGACATCTTCTTCACTTCCTCTTAAGTTTTTTTTAAACTTTAAAGTTGGGTTTACAGAAAAAGATTTTCCATCTGCTGGTTCACTCCCCAAGTGGCTGCAATGGTCTGAGCAGAGGCAATCCAAAGCCAGGAGCCAGGAGCTTCTTTCCAGTTTCCCATGTGGGTACAGGGTCCCAAGTCTTTGGGCCATCCTTGATTGCTTTCTCAGGCCACAATCAGGGAATTGTTTGGAAAGTGGAGCTTCTGGGATACAAACTTGTGCTCATATGAGGTACCCGCACATGCAAGGCAAGGACTTTAGTCAATAGGCTATCGCACCAGGCTCCAATTCATTGTATACATGACTATGCAGAATATCTCTTAATATTTGCTTTTGAGCATCACCACTTTGTTGTATGAGCTTGGGCAAATTACCTAATATCAACAAATCCGAGCTGTCTCAAATAGTAAATAGAAATCAAGTTAATACTTCATACAGGCCTCTTGAGAACTTAAAGCTTGCTTTACAAGTAAATAACGGAGAGGTCTGACAAGGAGATTTTTACATCAATACCATTTCTCAGTTATGTAAGTAAAAATTAATTAAGATTAAGACTAATGTTTTCATTATTAATATATTAGTATTAATATTTCTTAAAAATGACCTTTTATAACATAGCAAGCTAGCAACAGGCAGTCTATTATAAATTGCACACTGTCCTCATACATTACAAATTCCACATATATACTCCATTTTACATAGAGAATATACAGCAGGTAATGTTTATTATATGTTAACTTTTAGATAATATTAAAATGCAAACACAAGAGGTATCATAAATTACAATATTTGCTTGTCCTTTTTTTAGCAATCATGTGTCCCCAAACATGAGTGAAGATCTAAGATAAAATTTATGATCATTCTAGCTTTCTTTTTTAAAAAAAATTTATTATTATTGAAAGACAGATATACAAGAGGAAGAGAGACAGAGAAGAAGGTCTTCTGTCCGAAGATTCACTCCCCAAGCAGCCGCAATGGCTGGAGCTGAGCCAATCTGAAGCCAGGAGCCAGGAGCTCTTCCAGGTCTCCCACGCGGTTGCAGGGTCCCAAGGCTTTGGACCGTCCTAGATGCTTTCCCAGGCCACAGCAGGGAGCTGGATGGGAAGCAGGGCTGCCAGAATTAGAACCAGCGGACATACGGAGCCTGGCATTTTCAAGGCGAGGACTTTAACCACTACGTTATCTCGCTGGGCCCCATTCTGACTTTCTACTGATTTATAAACATGACTAACTTTTGAGTAAGTACACTTTTGAAACACAGGATTTTTTTTTTAATTAGAACTGAGCCAAAGTTAACATTCACTTAACTCCGTTTAAGTTTTCCTAATGGTTCATAAAGACGTTCAGGATAATGAAGCAGAAATAAGTGCATCAGAAAGTTAATCTTCCTTCCTGTTCCTTCGCCATCATCCCAAAGCCCAATGGAGTCGCTGTTTGCAATAGAACGTGTCCCAGCATCTTCACCCTCAGTTGAATATTAATATGAAATGATTAATGAACCTGTTGCTCCACATGCTAAATTAAATAACAATGAAGAGATGAAGAATTCCTATCCCATTACAAAGTACTGCCTTTGAAGTCCTAAGCTGTAAAGAAGACCATTAGTTCACAGTGAGGTTTTGATTTATGTATGAGTTTGTCTCACCTTTTCTGTAAGCAAGTCATGCAGCAAATACTTTGCCTTTTACTTAAGGAATGAAAAGCTTGTTCCACAAGTAAATAATGGCGATTTCTGTCATGGGGATTTTTACATAACTGTCGTTTTCAGACTAATTAGTATGGGTAACTAAGATATTCGGGCTTAATGATTCACCCTGCTTCTGAGGCTACCACAGTGAACCTGCACTCTCACAGGATGTGTGGGCACCCAGGGGACGTCAATGTGAAAATTCAGTTCATACACACAGCACAACTTCCTAGCATCTGTCACTGTTTCCATAATAGCAGATATTTTAGCAACTTGTACTTACAATTAAAATAAAGATCAAAGCATCTGCCCTACCCCTCAAGTCTAGGGTAAATTACAGTCCTTCACATATTTCCTCCAAGCTTTAGCATTTCTTAGAGGGGTCTCTCATCTTAGAAAGAAAACTTTCTTACTTGCAGTAAAATAAGAAGATCTGAAGTAAGAACCTCATAGTTCTGGCTAAAACTTTCAGTAGGATGTTACTAAGAGCATTCTAATCTAAAAGAAAATGATTTCAGCTTGCCGTCTTCCATTGTGAGGTTGTCTTGCTTAACCAAATAAACACAAATTAATTGAAATGGAGATACTGTACATTTATCCATGCTTATAAAGTCAACTGATATTTAACAAAGGTGAAAAAAACATACACTAGACAAAGCAAAGTCTCTACAATGAGTGGTGCTGGCAAAAAGCTCAGAGGATTGTAAATTGATTCATTCGTGTCAACCAAAAAAAGTTCACTCCAAAATAAATCAAAGATCTGAATGTATGTTCTGATTTAAGCACATGGGAAACAACTCAAAAGGTTTTGGATAAAAACCACAACTGCACATAAGCAAAAAAAAAAAAAACACCCCACAAATAGGATTATTCCACATAAGGAATCTTCTGCACAGTAAAAGGAACAATGGACAGTGAAAAGAAGGGAGAAAAAACTCTAATTTATGAATATGATGAATCACTAATACCCAGAACACAAAGGAACTCAAGACACTAAAATACAGTAGCAACAACACAGGTAAAGGCAATAAAGAATCCAAATAACATAAGGAAGAAATGGGCAAAAGCTTTGAAAGAACATTTCTCAGAAGACTAAACGCAAATGGTAGGTAAATACATGAACAAAATGCTCAATATCCCTAGCCATCAAGAAAATGCAAACCAAAGCAACAAGAATATATCAACTCATTCTAATTGAAGTGATCACTTTAATTGACCCATCAATCAATCCCTAAGAAATCCTGGCAAGTGTGTGGAAAAGAGGAAACCTTCAGACACCACCGGAAGGAATGCAAATGAGTACACAAGGAGATGGCTCTTGAAACAAATAACAACAGATCCACCACCTCTGGGAATATCTTCACCAAAATGAAAGCAGTGTACCACACAAACACGTACATTTCCATGCTTGCTATAATGTCATACATAATAGCCACAATTCAACTCAGCCTGTGTGTCCAAAATCTGTGTGTGTGCATATGTGTGTGTGTGTATAAAGAAATGCGTGTATAATTATAGGAATAAATGTATGTATATGAAAGGAATGGGAGGACCAGGGTTGTCAGAGCAGGTTTAGCCTCTGCTAGAAATCCTGACATCCTACATAGGAGTGATGATTTTACTTGCAGCTGCTGCTGCACTATTCATGCAACTGCATGATGCCAGGCATGGGAAAATCACGAAAGAGATCCCGAGTGCCTGGGTACTTGACAGTCCAGTGGGAGCTGGGTGTGAATTTTAAGGATACTGTCACCAATCTGACCCAGCTTTGAATATTGTGACCGTTTGGGGCATGAACCTGTGCATGGAAAATCTCTTCCTATCACTCTGTCTGCTACCATGCCTTTGAAACATACTGAATAACTCCTTTTTTAAAAAGCTGTATTGAAAAGCTTTGAATTCATATTTGAGCAGAATTTTTATCATTAAATTGCCTTACATTCACCTTCTCTCAAGTAAATTCTGCAGAAAATTCCACTGTATCTGATGCTGATGCTATTGATTACAATTAAGATGAATGTAAAATGTTTCAAAATTTAGTTAGGAGGGAATATCTTAAAACATCTAACGTGGATATGTTTTGGCCATTAGGTGATGTGAATATTGTCTCAGATTCTCTGCCTTAAACGATCTCCAAATACACTTTCTTAGTATTATTTATTTGTTTTTTGAGGATTCATATTTATCTAAAAGGCATAATTACATGGAGGGTGAGGCAGAAAGGGAGCTCCTACATTAACTGGTTCACTCCACAAACACCTGTAACAGTAACAGCTGGATGGGTTCGAAACCAGGAGCCAGGAACTTCTGGGTTTCCAATGGGGATGCAGGATCCTGAGAACTTAAGAGGCACTCCCCTGCGTGGCCACTCCACAAGCAGAGAGCTAGTCAGGAAGCCCATCGGCTGGGACAGAAACTCGTGTAGCATAGGAGGCCTGTCTTGCATGCCCCAACGCTGATCCCCAAATACATTTCCTTTGACAGAACCTTGTTTCAAATATCATTCCAAATTAGTATCACATATTTGAAAACTGAAGCAAAGACTTCAGTTCCAGACCACGCTACAAGAGCAGGAGATGATAGTCCCACTCAGGCATGAACAATAAGGTTACTATCCAGGACTGCCTGATTCATTCTTTGCATGTGTTGAAAACACCACCATGCCTCTTAAAAATCTTCATGTTAATCAAACTTTAAATGAGACAATTATTTAAAGGAAAAAATGAAATAGGATCGTGGCTGATCTCTCTGTGTTTTGGCTGGGAGGTAAGATTATCAATTTTCTGGAGAATTATTCATCACCCAAGCATGTTATGTGTTAAGAGGACACAAAGGGCACAGACCACATATAAAGTAACCAGGAAACTAATACATATGCATTGATCCTGAGCCACTTGTTAGATGTCTGCTGTGTCACTGCGTCTATGCTATCCTTGGCAAGCACCAGCCTGGATCCTGTCACTGGGTTTTTGACACACATCAAATGTTTAATAGGTGTATTCAATAAAACAGGAGGAAATTTTTTTTATGTCCTGAGATATATACTATCAGCAAACGCTGCAGCAAATAACTAGACTCAAAGAAGTCAGTGAAACGAGGAATCGGCATCCTTACAAGCAAATGCACCTTGGGTACCACGGCCTGATTTTCGCCTAACGTTGCTTCTGCATGGTTTTGGTTCACAAGCTTTCCCGCCTGCATCTCTCCTGCTGCTCCTTTCCCTGTAAGGTCTGCCTTCCAGCATTCACTTTTATTTCTGATAGATTTTTCTCATCTAATTTTATATCTCTTTGCTTTTTTTTTTACACTGTATTTTGTTCTTGTTTTAAATTTCCTATCTGCTTCTCATGAAACTTCTTTAGCTTATATCGGTGTGCAAAACCAGACAACCGTTTTAATTGAAACCTTTGGTTTCACAGCAGAGAACACCACCGTCCATCTGCCCAAAAGGCTGTCAGAATCGGGTTCCTGACTGTGAGATGGGACACGTTTCCCTCTCTGTCAGCATACACACCACGGACAGCAGCTCGCACTGTTGGAACGCTGAGAGAAAATAGCAAAATGCAGTTCCAACATCTTTTGCTGAAGAAATTTGTTTTATCTCCAAAGAGCAGCGAGTTGTTACATTTATTTGTTCAGCGCTGACAGTTGTATGTGATGGCTTTCCAGATGGAGTTGTATCTGCAGAGATTTAAAAGCCTGTTTTGTCCAGCCTTTGTTCTTTCGGACTCGCAGAATGTGTCTGATACGACTTTGTACTGCTAGTGATATTTTGAGAAGTGGGATTTTGAAATGAATAATACAATTCCTGGTTTGACAGTCAGAATCTGGAAACATTTTTTTTCCATCAAAGATTTGAATCAATTAAGTCGCTGCTATCACACTACATGCACAGGAAATCATTAGAATTGACTAATTTTTCAAAACTACCTGTCAGTCATCTTTCATTTGGGGGAGGGTGGGGCTGGAGGGGGGGGAAAGAGAAGTCTGCCCTCTGAGAATATCTTACTTCCTAGTGAAAGAACCTCTCTCTACATTGCTACCTTGTTAGTATCATCTAAGTTCCAAAGCCAAAACTCTTAGAATCTTCTCACTTGCAACAGGTATCTTTTTTGAACACTATATGTTAAAGATGATAAAAAATAATTACAAAAGAAAGATAAACATGAATGATATCCCAATGTATTTTGCTGTTTTGTGGAATATGCTGCATTAGAAAAATAGGCTTAAATAAATTAGACCCTATTTCAGCGAGATGTATAAATTTTACGAACTTGAGGATAAACAGTTAGCCAAGGACTGTACCTTGAAACTAGACAAATAAGTCGGCTAGAGTCTTAACTTTATCTGGTATATATTTTCCTACGTTATTGAAATAAGATTGTAGATACCTTTCTTTGAAAAGCATCTTCTCTGAGCCCGGCCCCGTGGCCTAGCGGCTAAAGTTCTTGCCTTCAATGCGCCAGGAACCCATATGTGCGCCGGTTCTAATCCTGGCAGCTCCACTTCCCATCCAGCTCCCTGCTTGTGGCCTGGGAAAGCAGTTGAGGACGGCCCAAAGCTTTGGGACCCTGCACCCGTGTGGGAGACCTGGAAGAAAAAGCATCTTCTCCAACCCTTCCTACTGAGTATCTTTGATACATGAAAGAATAAAAGAAGGAGCGGCACCACTTTAATACTATTTAATTTATTGGTAAATTTAATGGATTATGGTTGTTTGAAAAACTCGGGGAATGAGGAAAAGACTTTAAGTGTCTTCCTTCCTAGTGTTCATTGTAAGGCCTCTTGATCCCTAATGCTAATGATTTAGTGGCACTAGAAGCGTGCTAGTGAAAGTGATGCAGCCTGCCTAAAGAGACAGGACCCTGGCTCTCAATGTCCCAGGAGCTATGGAAGTGGGAGTTTAACTCAGAGACACTCATTACGCCTAATTATCTGACATTTGTAATAAAGCATTTACACACCGATCTGGTACAGATACGAGGGAATTGATATGTTGTAGATATTGAAAGCCTTGGCACTTGAATCCAGGGAGGGCTGAGTTTAACTCCTCCATTGTGTAGAAAACACGGAATAAAATAAATGAATGATAGAATAGGAAGTTAGCTTATATAAGGATAATGTAATATAGGGACACATTTGAAAGTTAACTACTGCTGGTCAAAGGGGAGATGAATCTAGTGGTTCCTGGTCATGCCAAAGATTGTTTCCTTTAGACACCTTCTAATGAATCATGGGAAACATCAAAAGCTAAAAATAATGAGAAGCAATGTCATTAAATGTAAAAGGAAGAAACTTTAAAAGATACAGATTGTATCACTAAATAAAGAAACACAATTTTCTCTTTTTTACTATGTGATCAAAAATTAAAATTTGAATTCTTTCATTTTTTAGTGTTGAATTTCAGCTTTTTAAATTAAAAAAGGGGCGCAAACGGTTTACGTAGTGTATAAAGGACAAGCTGTAAAGACATCACATAAGACCTTATTAGAAATGAAGAATCTTAAATGAAGAATCCCACGCCATTCATATTTCCTGCTAAAGGAGAAACTACGCTTTAACAGGATCTAGAGATGACTCATGTGTATGACTGGTGCTGGAGAAATGCTAATGGAGATTAGCAAAACAAGAGGTGAAAATCTAAGAATTCATTTTGGAAAAACAAAACGCTGTTGAAACCACTCACTAAGCATCTCTACACACCCACAGTTATTGAGAGATCTCCCATAGGTAGACAAATGAACAGAAAGAAGAGACACCAAAGAAAACAATGTTGAGAAATATGTACAGATGTATTTGTGTGTTGTGTGTGAAAAAGGTATTGTATTCACCTAGAAGACAAGAATACCATTTCAAATCAAATATGGTATTTCTATCTCTAAATCAAATGACTCCTTGCATAATCTATTGAATCAAATTGACTGTCAGATTATAAATTTAAATCCACTTTCAATTTAAGTAAAATCTAAAATCTGTCAAAATTATGGTGCAGTCATATGTACATTTAATAACTTACTGATTCACTATGTAATTTATTTCTCAACCAGTTATTATTTCATCGTGTAAACACAAGTTGAATATTCAGACGCTATTCCTATGGAGACTCGTAACAAACAAAATATGGGGTGTTCTGATTGACTTTACATGAAGGCGAGAGCAAATTGGAATCCAACAAACATGACAAATCCCAATCTGCTTCTTACCAGCTATCCAGTTTCTAAATTCCCTCCGGCAGATACCACAACTCATTCACTTTTGTAGAACTGGGATATTAAAAAAGCACCTCCTAAAGTTGTTTCCAAGAATAAATAAGAACACATAGGAAGTGCATCACAAACCCTTATAAATCGCAAGTATGAGAATAAAGCTAATATTACTCTGTTTTTTAAGACCTTAACTGGAGCTCAATTCAAAATTATAAAACTCGTGCAATGATCTGATTGAGATTTCCAATGGACCATGTCCACGTTTCAATCACGGCTCTTCATGAAGCACAAAATGCACTGGCATTTTTACAAAGCTTTTTTTTCCCCCTAAGAGAATGCTCAGCCTATGATAAAACTGCTATCCATTTCATTAGCAATTTGTTAGATAGCGGGAAGTGCATTGAATCTTGTTCTGAAAATCATGTGCGGTTAACTCAAAGAATAACAAAATTCACTTGTTTTCCTTTTAAAAGGATAAAATAAGAGGACAAAAAGCACCTCAATGTACATTAAGATAAAGCGACATCTTGGGATTTGGTTATCGTCAATAACCCTGTGGACTGGGGCTCAATGAATCCTTTCATTGTAAACCTGTTTGTTTAAAGGAATACTGATATTGTGATTATAAAGTAAATTGAAAATGCATTATCACAAAAAATTAATAGAAAAAGAGAAAAGAAAGAAAGCAGGAATGATGGAGGGAGGTAGCATTATAGCATTGAAGACATATTTATGAAATTAGTTTTTTATGCACTAAAATTAAAAATGCAAAAAAAGAGCTGAAGGGATACAAATAATACTTTACATTTATCATTATCTGCTAAAATGCCATATATATGAGGAACAGAATTACGTATTAATGAATAAAAAAGACAATTAAGTTCTTACGGCTGCGTAGTTAAAATCACGTAACAGAGCAAAATGCTTTATCTCATTAAGTTATCGTAGTTATGCATAAGACATTCATATATTTATTTTGTGTTTAAAGAAGCTGGGTTTCAAGACAGTTCCTATTTCAAGTTCACCTGCACAAACAGTAGGCATAGCACACTAGACCATACTCCTCACTAAAGCTAAGGAGCAGGCAGCCCATGAAGAATTGGTTTATAACTCAGAAATGATGATTCAAAGGAGGACACCTGCTATTTGGAGATGGTTCAACAATTTAATATTCCAATAGGGAATCCTAATTTTCTTCTAAAAGTAACTCCATTCTAACTCTCTGATTTCATAATATATGGATTAGCACAAATTCTATACCAGAATTCACTCCTACAAAAGTGAAAAGGAAATTTCTAGAGCTAGGGATAGTTATGAAGAGGAATGGAAATGAACTACAGATCATGGAACCAGCATCCAAAAAAGGAGAGGCAATAACCAGAGGTCAAACTGACCTAACTCAGAATAACCAAACATCAATTGAAAGGACCAGAGCTAACGTATTTTCTACAACACAGCATTGTTAGATGACACAAATTCCTGTTAATAACGTCAGGTGGACTAGAGGCAAGATGAAAATTTGAAAAAGGTCTGAGGAGGACCCTTCAAAATATTTCCCATTAAGGAAAAATCAATCATTTCTCTTGCAAAAGAAGTCAGTGTCAGGTTGTTTACACTGTAAGGAAAATTATGTTAGTACTTTTATACTAGAAGTCTTCAACCAGATCATGCAAACGCATACTATTTTAAAAAGTATGCATTAAAGCCACTTTTGTATCAAAATAGGTTTCTTTTTTTATTTCCATGTCCTTTATGAATAACAGTTTTGTCAAACTTGAAGCTCTTTTTTGTACACTTGGTAATTAAATTCACGTCTATTGTAACCTGGGGGTGGGGTGGGAATAAAGCAAAAATGATAGACTTGAATTCAGAAATACCTAGGTTACAATCCCAGTTCTGTGAATTTTTAGGGTTGTAGAATACTAAACTGCCACTTCCCCTCTCTGACACTCTCTGATTTTGTCTGCCTTTTAGTTCTTTTGTTTTAAAATCTGAATAATTTTATACAGTACTACTCTATTTATTAAAATGGACAAATATAAGTCATATAAAATTATAGTCATGGGCCGGGTGTGCTGGCCCAGTGGCTAAAGTCCTCGCCTTGCTCATGCCCAGGATCCCATATGTGTGCCAGTTCTAATCCCAGCAGCCCTGTTTCCCATTCAGCTCCCTGCATGTGGCCTGGGAAAGCAGTTGAGGATGCCCCAAAGCCTTGGGACCCTGCTCCCATGTGGGAGATCCAGAAGAGCTCCGGCTCCTGCCTTCAGATTTACACAGTTCCGGCAGTTGTGGTCCCTTGGGGAGTCAATCATGGGACAGAAGATCTTCCTCTCTGTCTTTCCTTCTCTTTACATATATATATGACAGTGCAATAAAAAATTATAAAACATTATAGTCATGATTGCTATTGCTATTACTATAACTTGTCACTGAGAATTACAGTTGATGACACAGAAAAGTGCACAAATTATGAGTGCATATACCTGGAAGCATGATCACCATGCAAACACACTGGTTAGTAACTACTGTGTTGAAAAGATTAAGTCATTCCCCTGCACCATTTACCCTCCACTCAAAGTATTCCCTGCCTTTTAATATCAGAGACCTTTTTGCATGCTTTTAAGATTTCTACCAATGGAGAGTTTTATACAACTATGATATCTTTTATACTTACCTACTTTCACAAAATAGAGACCTTTGGCATGCAACATGAATTCATTTATTTTCATTACTATCTAATGTTTTAGTTTAATAAATATATATACTCTGGATATTTGGAATATTTGGAAACATTCCAATTTTTATTTGCTGAATAACAGTGAAAATGGACAATTCCACTACTTATCTCATGACATAGTGACAGAGTTTTATTCTCTAAAATCCTAAGAATGTAATGCTTGGTCATGAGTATGTGAATGCTTTACTTTAATTGATACTGTTATTCCAAAGCAGTGATATACAGAAATTGACTCTCTTCTTAGAAACTTGAAATTCCATGGAAATCCTAAGTATCTTAAGGGGCTGTGTAGAAATTGTCATAAAATTAGAAATAAAATTTTCAAGTAAGAATATGTATTGAATTTCTATTACAACATTCTTTATCATGATTGTTTATGACTCAGCTAATCCACTTCTAGGAATATATCCAAAGGAAATTAAGTCTGCATATGAGAAAGGATCTGTAATCCTATATTTGCAGCAACACAATCTATAATAGCAAAGCCATGGAAACAAGTCAAATAGCCATCAAAAGAGGCGTGGATAAAGAAACCATGGTAAATCTACTCCATAAAATACTACTCAGTCACTAAAATAATGAAATTGTACCATTTACAACCAAATGGTTCCAACTAAAGACCATTATGCTCAGTGAAATAAGTCAATCCGCAAAAGACAAATATCATGTTTTATGTTGCATAAGGCAACCTTCATGCAAAATACAAGATCAATAGCCCTTTTAAAACTGTTTGTATTGACTTGTCATCTCAGGGGGTTTTGCATTTTTTGATTTTTATTAATTATAATTTTTTCTTATCAATTTCTTCACTGACTCATAGGTCACACAATAGGATTGTCAGATACAAGGAGGATTTTTATTTGCTGTTTAGTTCATTCAAAAATACACTGGGCATTCAGTAGCATTTTATTTAAGCTCATGTTGTTAATTTTCTAACTTTTCCCTCATTTTGATTTTGTTTTATGGCTTTTCATTTAAGAGAATGTATAGTAACTGTGTAATAGACACTGTCATATCCAGATGTGAAGATACAATACAGCATGCGTCTTCACTTCATAATCATAGATGGACTTCCAAAGAAACTGTTAAATATATCTTAATAGTAGGATGCTGGACACTTAGCCATTGTCCAAACCTACAATGTAAGGATACGTTTATATGGCAGAATGATGAACTTGTATCTGTTCATAAATACTATTGTAATTCTATGGGGGAAATCAGAAGGCAGTGTAGGTTGGGAGGATTTCGGAGGGAGTAATGGAACTATCAGACTTAAAGTAAAGCAGAGGAATTAAAGTCAAGGAACAATATCATAAAATATAAAATAAATAAGTTTAATAAAAAAATCCAACAACAACCAAAAAAAACTAACAGGTTAATTTAAAAGTATACTTTCACTTGCATATATTAGATAAAAGAAATTTTTAAAAATATTTACTTATTTTTATTGGGAAGTCAGATATATATAGACAGAGAGAAGAAGAGAGACAGAGAAGAAGACCTTCTGTCCGATGATTCACTCCCCAAGCAGCCACAATGGCTGGAACTGCACCAATCCAAAGTCAGGAGCCAGGAACGTCTCCTGAGTCTCCCATGCAGGTGCAGGGTCCCAAGGCTTTGGGCTGTTCTCAATGGCCTTTCTAGGCCCCAAGTAGAGAACTGGATGGGAAGTGGGGCTACCAGGATTAGAACCAGCACCCATTTGGGATCCTGGCATGTTCAAGGCAAGGAATTTAGCCGCTGGGCCATTGTGCGGGAACTAATAATCTAGCTCTTTCTTTTTTTTTTATGACATAGTTTCATAAGCTCTGGGATTCCCCCAAACCCTAGCACCATGTTGGATTCCTCCACATTGTTGCAGGAGTACAGTTCATAACCAGTCATGATTCCTTTGTTGCGGGCATGTACCATGCATAGAGCCCAGATAAAAGAAATGTCTAAGAGATGTGACTGTGTTATGTCAAACAAGGGTTCTCAATGAAATTCTACAGTGGAAAGAGTAATTGAAACCACTTTTTTAAATATGATATGACGCAAAGCTATTCATTTGTATTGATACGTAAGAAACACACACACACACAGGTTCACTACCTATACACATATAAAAGCTCTAGGTCAGAAATAGGGAGCTCAATGTTGCTTTCTCACACAGGCGACAGGGAAACAAGTGTGTTACTAACACTGTACGCTGACTCGAGTGCACTTAGGCATGAAACTGAAGCAAAAAGTGCCATGAGTTCAATTCAGACACTCCAAAACTTATTCCCTAAAATGAAATAAGACAACCATAGGTTTTAAAATAAGAAAATAAGACTCATTATATATATAATGTATATTATTCCATAAATATGAGAGAATTACATATGTGTGTGTATATTATCTGATTTTTCAGTGGATATTCTAATGTCCAGTTCTTCGTTTTGACAACTTAACAGCAAAATGTTTTTCAATCAATGATATGATATGTAATTTGCTTAATTACATAATTAAAGAATATAAACACTATATATATGTATGTATGTATTCTGACATCCAAGTTGATACATTAATGTTCATTTTTGGTACTTATCAGCAAAAACTAGGCAGTGTCCTGTCCTTCCAGTCTTCAAGATTTCAGGAACAAGGGGAAGGAAAGCTTTTGTGTTTTGAGAGCTCCTTCCAATCTGATTTCTCCATCCTTCCATGTCACATCTGCCCTTGGACACCTGTGCTCCTGCCGTTGAGGTCACGGAGTTTCCCTGTATCCTCAGCAGGCAGACGCTTGATGCTCAATGCTGGCATCTCTGCCACAGGTGTTCGTGTTTTCAGTCAGCTGTCATATGGATGAGTAATCTATGCTTTTCAACTTTGCGAAAGGAGGACCCTTATCCATCCTTTTTATGCAAACCATATAATAACAATTGAGAATAAATGTGAAGACATAAGCCAATATTTGTCTTTTGTGGGATGATAATTGGTGGAGTTTGGCTGTGAAGGATAACAAGATCTGAAAAGCCAGCGGCTTTCACAATGTGTCAAGATTGCTCATACAGCCTTTACAAAACATCCCTTTTACAATTCACATCTCAATGAGTCAGACATCATAAGGAAGGAATCCACACTCCATTTGGATTATGACTGTGTCCACATGTCATCCCAGACACTCAGCTTCTGCATGCCTCAATGTTTTTGATTTGGTATCTGTTATCTCTTGATGCTTATTTCAAAACCTTGGTGCTGAAACAACATGTATTTTTCATGCTAGTTAGTTTCTGGTGTCAAGGGTCAGGAATGTGAGAGTGGCTCTATTGCATGCCTCTGGATACAAGTAAGATCCTGGCCAAGGTCCAGGATAACTGAAGATTGCTGAGGAATCTGCTGTAGCATCTGCTCACATGGTCCCTGCTAAGTTGGAAGGGTAGTTAATGACAGGTAGCTAACTTTCTCCTAAGTCCACAATGTCTTAAAAGTTTTGCTCAAAGTTGTACCTCATTATTTTCTATCATGTTCGCATTAAAAACAGCAAATCTCTAACTGCAGATGCCACTAAGTTCAATGAGTTGAAATGGGATCTGCTTTTACATCACCATCGCATCTATAAAAATATTTGCAAAAATGGATTCCAAGCCTTTTAAAAGCTCATTTTCACTTCCTTCTTCTTGAGAAGAACACAAATGGTGGCTGTGCTGAAATATGTAATAGTGAATGCCACACATGGGGGGAGGGTTTTGGGAGGGATGGGGGGAATCCCTGTACCTATAAAACTGTGTCACATATTGCAATGTAATAAAAAAAAAAAAACAGTGAATGCCAGAGTCAGCCCTCCTTATAAAAATCATAACCAGTAGTTACAGAAATAAGCATAGCTCATTAATAATTGGGTAAAATTTTGTATTTGTTTACAACCATATAACTATACTATCAGTCAAATTGTAAAATGTCTCTAGCACCGTGAAGTCTCTATCTGATGCCTTAATACACATCACTATCCACCAAAATAATCACAATCCTGAGCTCTATTACTGTAGAGAAGCCTTTCCAATTTTTAAATTCTATTTACATAAAATCATAACTTGAGATCCAAATGCTTCCCATAACTCACATGAGCATGTCTGGGTTAATGTTGCAGCTCTGCTCTCAACTCCCACTTCCTGCTACTGAACACCTGAGAGACACAAGGTGATGGTTCACAGAACTGAGTACCTGCCAATGATGTAGAAGATACATGTTGGCTTAGGGGCTCAGTCACAGCTGCTTTGGGCATGTGGCAAAAGAACCAGGAGAAGGAAGATCATTGTTTCTTTCTCTTTCTTATCTCTAGATCCGTGTATATATGTGTGCCTGCCTTGCAAATAAATATCAATGAATACACAAACATTTTAAAAAGAATATTAATGTAGAATTTTATGTATCTGTCTTTCTAAGCTCAATGTTTCCTAGATAACAGTGCATGGGCAATTTTCCAAATTCCAGGCAGAGTGTCATCTGAATAAGCTATATCCAGTCCAGATGTTAGGAATTATTATCACCAAAATAAACTTTCCAAGAAAGCAAACATTACTTCCTAGAAGTAGCATGAAGAATAGCGCATCTTGGAACTAAAATAAAACTATTTTTTCCAGATTCCGAGCTCTGTATTTATAACAATATATAATGTTAATGAATGTTACATCCTTCCTATCTGACAGACATTGGAATATAATTGTCAATTTGAATAGTCTCTGATCAAAAGTAGCCTAGCCTCCCGAATCAGGAATCATTATAACACAATATTATAAGCACTAATGGAAGTAGACCGACCAGAGGCAGGGAACCCTAGCTTCAGGGACTAACAGGTGACTTTAATATGCCCTGAAGTCTCCATAGAAATAACTAGAAGCTTCACATAGACATAAGTATTGTAGACAAGAGATATGCTGCAACACAGAATGCTAGAGCTTAAAATGGTGCAGAAAAAGTCCTGGGTTATGTGGGAAAGGGCATACATGGAGGGATGCGGGTAGAAGATATGGCTATCAGGGTGGGTCATGGCCAGATCATGTATCACTATGCACATTCTGGTCATGATCACATTTACCTTTCTTGGAAGGTTAGCAGAAATATTTTAGATCTGCCTAAAACATGACTCCAAGATCAACTAAGATAACAAATGAGAACATGGAGAATATGGCAGTAAGAGATCGCAAATGGCATTCTGGCATAACCAAGTTACCTTGTGTGGCACCCAAGAAGACAACTGTGCTGCTTACAGCGGACACCTGCTTCTTGGGCAAAGGGATCTACTTTCTCTCTGATCTGAAATCCATGACCTATAGAACTAAACATCACTTCTTTTTACATCATTAATCTAAGGAAGTCAAGCTATAAAACTCTATACATCATTGTGTAACTCTACGGAATATTTGTTTACTTTTTTAGTTATTCCACAATGCTTTTATTGTATGTGTTATGTGTTGTAATGCCAATAAACTGAGAACTTTAGGTATAACGATTTTATTTATTTTTGCTTAAACTTCTAAAATTTAGCAGTGCCCTAAGCATATTTGTAATTAACATCTTACTGAATGAATGAAATTAGCAACTTAAAATACAAATGGTTAACATGGAATGGGATGGCAATAGCTCTTTGATGCATTACAATGAAGGTCGAGTATAAAAAAACTATAGATTATTGCTTCTGCTTTTTCATGGTGGCACAGAATAAATATTCAGTGCTTCCCATTGACTGTATTAGGTTTGCCTTCAATAACATACATAAATTCCTCTCCAACGATATCTCTAAGAAAATCATGAAGTCCTAAATAAAGATCAAGGTAAGCATTTGTAAAACACTGAATTTAAAAGTGCTACAATGATAGGTGCTAAAATTGCTGTCAGGAATGAATGCAAGAAAAGTTTTTGATTACTTCTAATTAGCTTTTGATCTTCCCTTCACTGGCCTTTTATCCTCTTTATAATAAAAAAATAATGAGGGAAAAATGAGTTAAGGTACTAAATCAAAATCAAAGAGTTACGTAAAATTCTGTCTGGAGAATACATTCACATCACATAAACATTTCTGGTCCTAAGTAATATAAATGATGTAGGATTCTATCCTACAAAACATTTGAAACAAAGAAATGACTGGAAGGTTTCCAAAATTCTAAAACAACGTGGGAAAATGTGCTAACATCACATGATTGGATATCATTCAGGAAATAACATCCACAAGATCAACTTCAATAGACAGGAAGAAGCATGTCACAAATAAACCTTTTGGAAATGTGATCTTGGGGGAGGTGCCCCCTTGCTGAACAGGACATCTTTTCTTACTGAATTTGTGATGGCTCCTTGAGAAAAGGGGACTACCCGATCTCTATTCTGGTAGCAGAAGCTAGGGGCCATTTCAGCATCCTCCACCACGTTCATGCAGGTCTAAATCCTCTCACTCACAATCCAGGATCTGCAGGAAGCCCCTGAACAGTTGAAGGTAAGATTTCTTAAAAATACCAAGATGTTATGAATGAAGACAATCTTTTTTTTCCAAGAAAGGAGACAATATTCATTACGTATGAAAATAAATCGGTTAAGTTACCAACATCCTATATTGTACTGCCTGGATCCGACACACATCCCTGATTCCTCTCTCCAGCTTTCTGTGAATGCAGCTTTCAGGAAGCAGCAATGATGGGTTAAGTAACCTGGGTCTATAAACCATGTGGGAGACTGGGTAGTGCTCCAGCGTCCCGGTTTCAGCCTCAGCTCAAACCTAACAATTCTCAGCATGTGGGGAAGGAACCTACAGGTAACGGCTTTTTCACTTCCTCATTGCTCTCTCACTCCCACTTTCTTTCAAATTAAAAAAAAATGCAAAAGCCTGATTTGTGTTAAACAACACATATTTTAAAAATAGTCAATCATATTTAAGCCCTTTTCTAATTATAGCACATTTAAAGGATTGTTTTCCACGAGCAGAATGACGCTTTAATAACTACTCAATCCACCCCTTTTAGATGATCATTGGTAATTTTTTCAAAGATGTTATATAAGTAAATGCATTTCTTAAAACCTCATACATATGATCATTTTGAATCAATTAAAAACAACATTTTAAAATGCTGGCTGTTAAAATAAAAAGTTATGTTTTTTGGATGGCTTTGGTAACATTGTGATTGAGCAAAATGATGTGTCTAAACTACCTAATGACATGGAATGAATGTACTGGGCTCTTGATACCAACATTTTTGGTGGGACATGGACCTCATTAAGGAATTACTTTAACTAAAAGATATTGATATATCCTTTTGTCCCACCTCACATACATTGTCTAGCAGAATTCAGCAAAGCTAAGATAATATAGAAGCACTGATTTTAGAGAGACCAACCATTTAATCACCCTCAGCTACAAGGAAATCAGTAGTAAAAACTCAGAAGTCTGGGCAAGTCCTTATGTGAAAAGCTTGACTTCAGAACCACTGAATCAAGGACCGACAGGGAAGTCTTTACTGGGTCCTGTATCCTGTTGCCTTAACAATTGTATGCATCTATTTGAAATGGTTCAAGTACTTAGACTGTGATCTGCTCTCTTTCAGTTGCATTAGCCAGGAAATCGTTTGGAAGCAGACAGGACTCAGTCTTCACTCTGAACAGATCTTTATCTTATACTATCCAGCATTTAGAATTGTGAGATATTTCTAATACTGTTCAGCCAAAAGTGTTTGGTTATAATTTCTCAAATAAACTGTGCTAAATGTCTTTCATAACTATTCATTTTGCTGTAGACACTATCTGACTTTTATAGTCCTATTCTCTTAAAACACAATTCTCCTTCAAATAAAACAAAAAGCTGATAATCCAAGACTATATATACATTGGATTGTGGTATTTATTACAGTAACAATGTCACATTATGTCATCTTCAATGTAAGTTCTGGTGTTGTCTCTGTGTCATAAGGATGTAAATCTTACAAAATGTATGTCTCTTACAGTCCCTGGGGTATCACTTACCCATCTTCTGTATCTGTGGACTCTCCCTTATTGTTCTCCAGCTCCTCAAGGGGGGATATTTTTAGATGTTCAATTTGATGGGAGTTGGTTTATTCTCTCTACCAGTATCATCTGCCCTTGGCTGTGAAAAGGTCCCTGAAGAGTTCTTTAAGTTTCTGTTACTAGCATCCCAAGGGTTCTATGAATCTGGGACTTTTACCTATATTATATCCTTCATTTTGGCTCGTGCACAGTAAATAGAGAGCCTATTGCACGCAAATCAACAGATAAGAGCATTTAGGACCTTAGGGTATATGAAAATGAAATGCACTTTGAAGTCCCAAATCCATTTCAACCGACCTCACATTTTACCATGGTATAAGACAGCATATCTTCACTCCTGTAAATCTTCGCATTAAGGAAATACAAGATCGTTTCTCAATTTGATACTTCTGGTAATATGAGGAATGTTAACTGGTCTAATGTTGACTTTATCACATCTGTTGATTTCCCTATTCTTTGACGTGTTTTGGTATTTCTATTGTTATTATTTTCTTTATGGTTATTATTATTATTGTTACTATTACTTTTCAATTTACAAAACAGAAAGCGTGAGGTAGTGAAGCAATGAGCTCCCTCCCATACATCCACCATCTCAATTACACTATTAACATCTCATACTGACATTTTGAAACAATCTGTGGACATAACCAGACACCTCATCTTTTCATTATTATTTTATCAAGCAGTGTTTGTAGATGCACATATGGTCTGTTTGAACTATGACTTTGTACTTTTTTCCCATCCATGTCACTTAACATTCCATGTATTAGTGCTCTTTAGCTATTTCAATGACCACCTTTATAAAACGATGATTATTGTTATAGGGGAAGTACAAGATAGCATAGGCAGATAAACAAATTTAAAATTGAAAATCATATTGCATAAGTAAGAAAAGAGTTACTTATTGCTCTTGTTCAAAACACTCTTTGGGCACATTCACATAATCTCTTTCTACAGATGAACTGCATTTTAGTTCATGCATTTATTCAGATCAATTTTCTGCAAATATCTCTCCATCACCTGGAATGAGGTAAGCACTGTTACATGATTTGGAAGGATTGAGACAGATGACACAAATGAAAGTATGTCTCTGTTTTGAAGGGCTTTACGAATCGCATGACACTAGAAAGAATGATCAAAATAGCAGTTATGTATAAGCAGGAAGGGTTCTTGAACCTGTAGATAGAAGTCACTAAAGGAAGTTAGGCACGACCCCCATAATGGAACTTTAGACACATGGGTAGAAGATTCCCATGACTACTCTTCAGAGCTAAGGAAATAGAGAGTTGCTATAAATGTGAATGAACAAATAGAAATCAGAGCTGATTTTTAGGCAGATTCAGCAAGAGTTAAGCTACTCAAAACCACTGAGGACCACAGTGTTTGAAAGGTTGCAAAGCAAGCACAGGTAGTGATGCTAACGAGTCATTTAAGCAGGGGATTGAGCAGATCTGTGTTTTAGAAGGAACTTTCAGCACCAATTACAATTACACCCAGGCACCTAACCACATAAATGTACATTATTCATCTGTTTTGCTAGCTTGACCCGCATTAAGCAGAATTTAAAAACAATTTATTTGGTAACCATTACGATAGTTCACAGGGATTTGTCTTTTACTCTTCATGTATGTATAGACAATGCTAAAATGCAGGCTGCAGTAGAACAGGGTGCTTGAAGAAAGTAAGTCGTATTCCTGAGAACTTAACTATGTTAGATTGTTGCTGGTGTAGGAAGGAGTCAGAAGACTAACACCTGGGGTAACATCTGAAGCATTAAAATTTCACTCTATTCATTCAGGCCTAAGTTGTGCAAAGGAGAGAAGAGATAAAGGCAAGGTTAACTTTTCTACAAGTCATCATGATTGGGCTTTCAAATATATTTTCACATTTAAAGACGATTTTTTCCTTACTGCCTCACATTTCTCACACTTCATCAAGTAAATTCCAGTAGTCTTCGTATTTCTGAGTGCTTGGTCAGCACTTTAATAATCATGATAACAACTCAAATGTCATAGCTTAATGTTTTATTTTCAAAAATAATATTTTGCTGAAATGACAAAACTGTGGTTTTAGTTTCAATCTACCTATTAACAATTGTTAATGATTTAATTGATGGTACACTCTCAGAGTATATAAAGCTTGTGATAAACTCTATTGAAATTACTAGTGTAAGCTATAGTAGACCACAGCTTGATTATTCTAGCACAACGTGCTGCTGAAGTTTGTCCTTGTCCATTGATATCCAATATGCAGCAATGTATATTTTATGAAAATAAAATGCCTGCTGTGAGTCAAAAGCGAAAAATAGCAGTTAGCTCCGTAGGCTTCTGTGGTCTAACTTTCAAAGTCTCAGCTATAGAAATAAATAAGTTCAGATGGAATTTTCCTTTTCTAACACTTTCAACTGGTATACACTAGCCCTGCCACAAGAGAGGGTGAGAAGTACGAAAGAAAGCATGTTTTCTGAAAAACTATCCATTTAGGAGCAATTGCCAATATTCCGATTGCTACATTTTTCACACTTCCTAACAGTCCAAAGATACTTCTTCACACCTTGTGCAAAAGTCAACCTCTCAAGCTGCTGCACTTCATTCAAACCACCCAACTGAGTGAGACAACACTAGGGAGGAACCTGCTGGCAAGCACGATTCTGAGAAATAAATGAATGTTAAAACAGCTTAGATGTCAGCCCTGTACTTAGTCGGCTTCACGGAGATGTTTTAAACTCATTGAGTTGGCTCTGTACTTGGTGTTAGGGCCTTTGTTTAGAGAGTTGTGTACTCTAAGGATTGCTCAGTCAGTTCTGTTCTAACTGGTGTGTTAAATAAACTTTCAGAGCAGATTTTAACATAACAGCATATGATTGAAGAGTTCTTAAATATTCCAACTCCACATATGCACAAATTTTATTTGCTATTACTGATTTTTTCTACTTATATCATACTTTTTTTTATTCATTAGGAAGACTGTGTCTTGTCCTTCTACTAATTAATGCTTGGAGGAGCCCAGTGCAAGCTGGTTGAATGGTTACGATAATGTCCATGAAAACAATGTCAACTGTGGAGATGCATCATCTTGCGAGGCAGCATGACATGGTGGGGTTGGATTTGGCTGGCATCACAGCTACTTGCGTTTGAATCACGTACTTCTGGTTTTTCAATAAGTGAATCTGCTCCTCGATGTCTGTTCTGGCTTCTTGAAAACAAAGTTCTTTGTTTTCAACAAAGTCTGTAAGGCAACATGAGGTTCCTGAAGTTTGTAAATAACATACCTATTACAGACCTGGAAAAGTAACCTGTTAATATTATCATCTTCCTCTTATTCCCTTCAATTCCTGCTTCTAGATCAACACTAACCCTGGGTTACATACTGTACTTCCCTCTTATCTTTGAGGGTTCCTTTCCAGAACTGGCAGTGCACGCCTAGAATAGCCATACTACTAACCCTATACAGTCTGTTCATAAATATCCATATATATGTACATCTATACCTACATATGTCAAATAATTTAGTTTTTAAATCAGGTGTAGAAAGAAGTAAATAAAACTTCAAATGAACAGCTGTAACAATACATTTTAATAAAAGTAGCATGCATGTGGCCTCTCCCAAATGATATTATTTAATTCGCTCATCATCTAGTAATTATGTGAAATAATACAATAAGGAGAGAAAGTGAATGTTGCTGGTGTTACAACATCACACCAACCTATCACCAAAAGGTGACTTGGACAAAAATGACATGAGGCATAACAGTTTTTTTTTTTTTGAAAGCTAGTATTTGAGAGTAAAAAGTGGAAGATGGGAAGAGAGGAGAGGGAGAGAGAGAAACTGAGAGATCTGCTGATGCACACTCTCACGTGAATGACTACAGTGGCTGGGACTCAGCTGCAGCTGAGGACAGAAGCCAGAAACTTACTCCACTCTTTCACATGAGTGGCAGAAACCCATGCAATTGTTTCTGCCATCACCACTGCTTCTCAAGATCTGCATTCAAGAAACTACTACAGTCAAGAACTGTAAATAAGACACTTTCGTGTGGAACACCAGCTTCTTAGCCACAAGGCCAAATGTGTATCATTGGACAACTGATTTAATAATTAGGACAGCTGTGAAGGGCTGTGGGTAGAGAATAGATAGAGGGTGGCTACACTGTATAAAATGATGACTCATGTCCTAGGTGGGATGGAGTAGAACAGAACTGAATTTCATCAGGCTATGCAGAGCATTGTCTAATTTTAAACTACAAATCAATTATTTTGGCAATTTAGTAAATGTTTCAAATCTACAAAATTTATAGACTTCAGGTAACTTGAACCACAATCAACAAAATCAGGGGCAGATGGAAATTACTGCATGATTTGCTTAAGCATTTGATTTAAGCATAAAACTGTTTAGTATATATCAATAAAGGAGGAAAAAAGAAAAGAATTGAGGAGAGATCCTAAGAAATGTAGAAAGAGGAAGTAGAAATTCAACTATTAAATAGAGATATTCTTAAACATTCTAAAAGACAGTGTATAGAAAAACCATATAGACCTCAGTAACTTTCCCATATTTTAAATTTTGTACTTAAATATTGGCCAGTAGGAAATCATTCAAATTTATACAAATAACATGGAAATTAGTTTTTATATTTATGAAAATAAATCACTGAAACTTAACAAGAACCTGTGGTACTCCATACTAAGTTCAGATGCCAAACTCACCCCTACATTTCAGGTATAGTTTATTGAAATCAGAAAAGTGAAAAGCAAAAAAAAAAAAAAAAAAAAAAAGGAGAGAGAGAGAATGGGTAGAGAAAGGAAGGGAAGAGAAGGCAAAAGAAGAGAACGAAAGGGAGGGAAAGAAAAAACATGAAAGGAATGAGAAAATAAACAAAGAGGCTCAAGTCTCATCCTTGTTCTTCAGACACAGATTTTAAAGCTTTTAGAAAGTTTTTTCTATTAAAAGCCACCCCAGAGTTACCCCAAGCATCAAGCCTAAAGAATACATCACAAATGCATCAACATTATTATGCACAATATTTGTGGAAAGCAGACAACTGCCTATTTAAGCTTGCATCAATGTGCCCTTGCCAAGGAGTAAAAGAAAGACAAATCTGGAAGAAGAGTGGACAACAACAGCACTAAAGAGAGGGAGCAAACAAGACCAAATGTGAGAAGTTCAAGAGCCAAGCTTCTGGAGAACACGCAGTGGAAACTCTGTTCCAATTATATCACTGCAGCTGAACAGTACTGTTCACACCGAAAGACATATTTTACCCTGGTTTTGATGAAAAGGGGATTGGGTAGTTTCATTGCAAAATTAGGTTTGCTTTTAAGAACAATAAATTTATGAAATAGCCTACAAACATATCTTCAGGAGCCACACTCTGTAATGGGAGCTGATTAAATACACTCAGTGACTTCCCATTTGAGACAATCTCCCTCGGTTGAGAAAAGAATAATGTCACAGCAAAGACATTGAGGAGGCAGGAGGGATTGACGGGACCAGAATGATAAACGGGGAAGAAGGTTGCATTACTTCTGAGAGCCAGAAATACTGAGATTACAATAGTGGAAGAAAAGACATTGAAAAGCAAAGATATGATTGAAGCTTTTAAGATTTTTAAAAGGATAGTAAAGGTCAATATAGATAAGCTTCCTGCACCATAATGACAAACGCTGAAATTTAAGGACACATTCTAAAAATAAGCAGTGGACAGGAAGAGATTACCTTTTTCTATTGTTCAGTAAATCCATGCACACTCTGTCCACTCCTAAATTAGTTTTATTTTGCTGGACACTTATAGCATAGCAAGGTATGGAGTCAAAAGCATTATAAATCAATGCACAGAAGACAGCAATGCAAACCCTGAATTAAAATCGCCATTCATCAAATGCCTGAGAGGTTGCATGATTATATCGCCAGAGGACCAGGAATAGAGATAGGAGGAGCATATGAATTTGTTTAGAATTTCCATTGGTTCTGTTCTTTAAGTTTTGTACTGATTTAGGCCAGGAATCACAAGCCTAGGATCATCCTTCATGCATCTTCTTGGGGACTTCAGAGCCACAAGAGAGACTGGCATGTGTTAAAACTGTCAATTCTGTAAGGGCACATCCAGCCCATAATCCTCATGTGGCATTCAGATCCTTCACTTACTTCCCACTCCTGCTCGCCCATCTGTTATTATCTCTGACTGGCTTTTACCAGCCTACCTTTTTCCAGAGCATGCCACACTTTATGCGTTCTACCTCGGCACCAGTAACTCATTTTCTATCCTTCTCCATTCCTTTATTCAAGGTCTGGTGTTCAGCCACTGAAATTACTGTGCCTCCTGATTTCCCTCAGTCTCTAGCTGTTTACAATTCTATGAGTCTTTAAGATGAGGGGGCAAAAAATGAAACAAAAAAACATGGTTTGCTCATAGACAGTGATATGATCTTTTGGCAGGGGAGGGAAGACCTCGATCTTCTCACATGCTAATCTGAATGCATTGATTTCCCCTGATTTTTTATCATGAGAAGCTACTGTATATCTTTTTTTTTAATTTCATTTTATGATACAGTTTCATAGGCTCTGGGACTCCCCCAACCTCTGCCCCCCCCATGGTGGATTCCTCCGCCTTGTTGCAGTATTATATCCAGTCATGATGCCTTCATTGCGAGCATGAACCATGCATAGAGTCCAGCCTCTCATTGCCCAAATAATTTCAACCGTTTCCTTGGGTGTCCATCCCTGGTCTGAAAGTAGAGCTGGCAGAATATCATCACCACCAACGAAAAGCCACAACACAACCTCAACAACAATTTACAACATTATGGAGTTAATTGACATGCTATTGAGTGGCCAATATGTTAGAAAATGCAAGTTCTTAACCACATCCTGTGACTACTTCATTGACATTTCAATTTTAGTTTATACACAACCGGCTGCTATATGCCTTAAAATGGTTGTAGGATACTATTCAGCCATTTTGTGTCTATTTTCATTTTTATATTTAGCAGTTTATAGTATTGAGGCATAATTTTTACTGAACCTGGCAAAATTTAAGGATAGTCCAAACCGGCTTATAACTCTAACAAGGCAAATGTTAACATTGAGGCACACAGCACTTTTAGGAGACGTGTGCTGATATCTTGACTGATGGTTTGCTCTTGTTTTGCAAGTCATTGATGTCCTGGACTTCTAATTCAAGGGTGACACTGAAATTCTAAAGAGAATGGTTATGAAGAATTTGCTAATATTCCACCCCAGTTCAGGGGTCTCCAGATTACAACTGATACTGTATGTTGATCACTTTCATTTAAACTGTCAGTGTTTTCAGATAGAGAAGGCCAATTGATCTTCCATGTAAGTGGAATGTAGTTGTTGCCAAAACTAATCCAATGTTTCCACTTCTGCTATCTGCACTCCTCCCAGAAAGCTCCTTGAAACTCAGTTTCAATCTCTTTTACAGAGTAGTTAGTCAAGGAAGCCTTTTTCTTGGTCTAAGACAATCCAAGCTAATTCTCAAAACGAGGGGTCAACCTGTATGGGAAATAAAGAATATGATAATGCTAGCTCTAATCTTGTGTGCTTGCAAAGTCAGACTACGAAAGTGGCATGAACATTTATTTTAATAGCATTGTATCAGTGTTCGAGTGAAGCCTTCCCCTTTAATTTCGTGTAACCCACAATGCCTGATGAACTTCTTTAATTTTGTCTAATTATTCAAGGCTCTTTTTTTTTTGCCAAGCAGAACATTAATCTGAGAAAACCTAGCAATCCTCAGATTTCTGTCTACTCTCTTATCAATGGCTTTCCATGTCTAGATCCTGTGCTGGTTCAGTGTATGGCAGTGAATTTGCACTTTGATTGTCTATTTCCTGGTAGGTCTTCTACCTGTTCTAATTATCCAATTTCCTTCATTCCTGCTGTGGACTCTTGAGTCTTAGCTACTCTTCCTTGGCAAAGATTATTACTCATAAATTCCTTGTATATAAAAGAAGATGTCAACTTAGCCCATCTCCTATGCCTGACTTTCACAACGACCTTCCAGCTAAAATCACTGTTTCAGTTGTTGAGTTCAATCTCCTGAAGGCATTCACTGAAAGGATCAGGGTTGAGTTCTTTTCCTCCAGTGGATCTCTCTCTGATTTATTCTCTTCTGAGACTTCTAATGTCAACTTTACTGAATTTCCTAGATCCCATAGTTACCTAGATCCCAACTTATTTAAAGCACTTGCTTATCTGGCTGCCATTCCTGTGTAATCCACCTTGCCCAGCAAATGTTTTCCAATATTATCAATAATATTTATTCTGAGAATATGCCTATGAGATGAAATTAAGAGAAAAACAGCAGAAATATAATCACAGAAAAGTTGTGAAAAGATTGGTTTTTACCTCACTGATGTGTAAATAGTTAATAGTTACTATTTTCATAATAAGCAACTGCTTAAATTCAACATTATGTCAAAAGTAGAGTGTACATGTAAATTTTTTCAAGTTACTATTTAGTGGTAACTATTGGATTGTAGTGGATTTAGCTGCCATTTGAACTGGTGACATAGCAAATTGCCAGTTCTAGTTGCACTTGTTGATGAAGGATCAATTTACAAAAATCACTAAGTCACTAGGGTTCATTTTCATCATGGTTCAGTTCTGTTCCCTAATTGGCAATAATTATTCTTAAAATGGCCTTATTATCTTATCTTTATAAATTATGCTAATAATTCTTAATAGAAGTTGACATACACAGTAACTCAAGGAAATGATCTTGCTTCAAATTAGAAATGTTAATGAATGGCATCGGTTTAACTGATAACATCCCTACGGCATATGATGTACACATGTCTAATTAGCAGCTCAAAGGCTCAGCAACGTCACAAGGAAGCTCTTTTCCAACCTAAATCTCTATCTTTTTCTAAGAATATTTTAGTAGAATGTACTTAATTGACACTTATTTAGCTATTCCCCACATAGCAAAATAGAGAATCCAATTCTATCATCCCAGAAATAATTGCTAAGACGAAACAAGCAATAATTAAATTGCAGTGAAATTAAGTAATATTTCTGTTAATTATGAAGCTGCTTTTCAATAATGTACATGTCAAGATTCTATTATTAGAATAGAGATCATGTAAGAGGTATTATAATATGTACTGTGACATTTAAATACAGTGTTGGCTCTCAACATCTAATTTACACTATCAAAAACATCCTCAGAGCTATGAAGGCAGGAAGTTAGGTGAACACAAAGAAATGCAAACAAACACTAAACATGTATGATACAAACAGTAGTTGAGCCAAGCCCAGGAAGGTGAATGATTCAGACTCTGGGACCCTGATGAAATCTGCTGCAATGAGATGCAAAGGCGCACCACAGTAAGCACTGAAATACCTGAGCATTTATTGGACATGCAGCAATCTCGGCAAAACACTGCAGATTGCATCCTTGAGTTATTGTTCAAATCAGACCTATCTTAACAATCAGGGGAGGCTCTAATGACAATGTAAGATCTCTGAAGGAGTCTGGCTTGCTCCTCAAGCATCTGTGTGCTCCTCCTGCTTCCCTTCACTTAGGATGCATGTGACAGGTTTGTGTCACTGGATTGCAGGATACCAACGAGGAGACTACCTTCAGAGATGGTCCACGGAAGCACTGCGTGGAGCCTTCCAGCTCTCTCTTCTCATGCTCAGTGACCATAAGCACACATTTTTCAGATGACAGAGACAAAAGGTAAAGGACAGCCATTTATTTGTTGATGATGGATTTCACAACTCAGAATTTAACCATGAATGTGTTTTGTCTGTGAGCATTTATTTGTTAGTACAATGTTTATTCTATTCTGACAAACGGATAAACGGATGCCATACGCTATTGTTTTGGAAACCCACAACAGATGGTATTTTTCAGGCCTTGAGCAATCTGGGATGAACAAATTGATACTAAAATGGAGAAAATGATCAATGTTTTATACATTGGCAAAGCACTGGTACCACTGTTTCCTATAATTACTTGAAAAGCAGTTCCTGCAGTGCAAGGAACTATTGGTCATCACAGTGCAAATGAGCCTTCTTTTTCTGTTATACCTAACTTTCCACATACTTTTTCAAGGTCTCACTGTTTTGGATTGGGAGGACAGAAGACTCCAACAAATCACCTTCTGAAATGAAGCACCAATACAACTGTTGATGTTCATTCATGGACTCATTCAATGTTCTCAAAAAGACTATCTTCTAAATTTTTTGACTTGCTGTGACCACAAAGAGCAGGACTTTGCCCAGAGGCAGGAAAGGAATGAAGGTTATGGATAAACAATAATGGCATGCACTAGTAGTCCTAAATAGAGAAATGCCTATAAAATGCAAAGGAAGGCAGAGATGAAAGAAATCATTTCTAAGTGGGAGCTGACAAAATTCACGGATGAGCATGATGCTCTTCGCATGATGCTCTCAGAGGTTAGGGACAAGTAGGGGAAGTGCAGTAGGGGAACATTGCAGGTAACAGTAAGATCACACAGTAGACTCCAATAGGATCCAGCAATATGCACCAGAAGCTGATGTAACGGTTCTGCAATTCTGTTCATAGAAAGGGGAAATGGACCAAAAGAATAAGAGAATAAGACTACCAGTCAATTCAGAATGTTCTCTCAGTTACCTGAGTTCATCATGAAAACGTTTTCAGTGACAAGCCACATGGTACAATTAAGTATTAATTGTATAATATCCTTTTGTGTATCCTCGATAGCAATGTAAAATCAGTGATAAGGCTCACATTATTTTTTCTCACAGTTTAATAGCTCACTGAGCATGTGAAATGTGTTCGTGTTGGTCTAATGGACAGACGTTTTCCCCAGTGTTCTGGAGGTTATTGTATCCCGTGCATTTGGTGACCGGGAAACAAGACATTGGCTTCAACTTGAAAGCATGATTTAACTGTGCCAAGACTGATTGAATTAATGGAGAAAAGTGATCAGCCTGTTGTTAGAAAAACAGAATGTGTCAACAGGAAGTAAGCCAACTGAGTAACAAAATAAGCACAGATTTAGCCAACATTAATGTTACAATTGGTAAATATATGCACATTTACACATACTTATTTACTTATATGGATACCTGCATACTTCTACATATACATATATGTAATATATACATGTATATTTCCCTTAAGAGTTGTGCCAACTGCATCATTATTCTTTAACTGGTTGGTTATTTTAGGTTACTATGAAGAAGAAGAATACAATCACACATGAATGAAAAATTTTTGCTGGTCGAATTCCATAGAAAAAATTAGAACTTGGGATTCTGATCCTATCCATTCTTACCCTTCCATCTCCCTGTTTTATGATTACCATTCAACAGGTTTTTATCATGTGACAAGATTTGAACTAAATGTGTAGGCAGCACCTCATTTCATATAATCTTTGTATTAATATAATTAAATAAGTAACAAGAATCACATTTGCTGCTTTGAAAACCAAGGCGTTGAGACATCAGTCACCATTGTTAAGTTGCAAACTTCAGTGTCCAAACTGATGATGCCACAGAATATTACTAGATATCACACATTCTCCAACTACATGTTTGGAATTTAAAAAAAATACTCATCACTTTGAAATTGGTCATTTGTTGTGAGGGAATCATATTGCTCAACAAAGATATTTTGATATTTAAGAAGAATTATTTGATAAAATGTAATATTATCAACAAACAAGTCACATGAAAAATTTGAAACATAGAGAACTTAATTAAAAAATGAAATGTATGGGGGTGTGTGGAATAACTGAACCAACAAATCTTCTGCCTGCAAGTGTCAGCATCCCATACGGGCTCCAGTTCATGTCCATTTCCCACGGACTCCCTGCATATGTTAAATAGAAAAGTCTCTTTAAATTGACTTCATTAATCATGAAAACAGTATATTACTATAAAAGTTATAAAAGATTACGAAAGATGAAAATTCCATACAAAAATAAAGATTCAGAAACAGAATGTCATGATTTCAGTCCACAGTCTCAGGCATATTATTTTGTCTTGCTAACTTGGAAAATGTGAGTCCTATTCACTTTAATCAGTATTAAACATGTTTTTCAAGATCGTAAATAACGTTGTGCATGTGTGTGTCTGCATAGACATTCTTAGCCACATTTGTTTCCAAATGCTAGTTATGTTTGCTTAGTCCAAACATTTAAATTACTCCAAATTTCTTAGGAAACAGAAATGTTTTCGGTAGCCTCAACTCCTCTAACAAATTTTTGGTACATTTTAGACACACCGCATGTAACAGCTATTCCAGATTGCTATGCTTTCATGCATCCATCAGTCTCTCTGTGCATGCAAATCTACCTTTCGTTTCAAATACTTTGCTGAATTTCTAGATAACCCTGTTACTAGAAAAAACAATTTCATATCTACCCTAAGGCCTGCATAGAATATTTTGATATTTTGCTGTAGAATTTCACACCGGTCAAAATTAGCAACACTGAGATAACTGTAAATTTATTGCTGAAATTGCTTTTCTCAAAATAATAATTGTTACATTCATTAGATAGCCATTATCCCTGATAAGCTTCAAGTCATTTGATGCACAACAAGTTGCAACACATTCCCCAGGTTCATCTTCCATCAGATGGACTTTCTGTATGGCAACTGTAAGGGGATGCAGACTGCTTTTAAGATTTTTACCCTGAGAAGGTTATATTCTTTTTCAGAGTGTGCTTTTACATGATATAATTTTAATTGTGAAGTATAAAATCGTATCAAGGCGTTATAGAAACAGCTTTGGGTGTTTCACAAGTTGGGAACAGCCACCACTGAAAAGTGAGAGAAACTGAAAACATTCCATCACAACCAAATTTTTAGCAAAGATGCCACTTATTCAAATGTGTCCAAATGAGGTTGTTACACAATTTAAATCTTGAGAAGGTAAGACTATATTAAATATAAACGCATGCTTAAAAAGAAGAGAAAGCAGAATTGTCCAGACAGCAGTGACAAGATGGCCTCATGAGTTCCGTCAAGTTTAAACTCATTTGTATATTGAAGGTTTCATTTTTAAACAGAGAAAAAGAAAATCTAATTTTATCTAGACATATAATCATCTTTTATTAATACTTTCCCTTCAATAGATGATTGAAAGTATGGATGATATTTCAATTAAATTATACTCTGCAATTTCCCTCCAATCCCATGAAACAGACTTTTTATCTATTCCTTTAATGAGCTTGCATTTATTGCAAAATATTTTAACACTACCCGGTTCTTCATATCTTATGTCTGATTTCTCATACTTTCTCTGCAAATCCAACTTTCCCAAGTGTCATCTAGCAGAAATACCACAGAGCCAGTTTTGGGTAGGAACACTCACTGCCTACATTTAACACTCAAATAACTTTTGTCACTCAAAAATAAACATGAGGTGGAAAATATGGTTATAAGTTGCTTTGCAAATGCCTGTATCTCTGAGCCACATCCTGGCTGTGAGATGCTCACAGCTAATTTTTAGTTTGGTGACTTTGTTCATAAATGTCACATACACTTCTAACACATATTTGGCCAGTTTCTCATTCCACAATATATATCACAAACATCCCCTATGGCAAAATATCACACACAAGTACATGGCCTGTCATAAAAGAAACTACATTTAGTTATGCTCTGTTGAAGAATTTCAGTATAAAATTTTGAGAAAGCATAGCAGATCACTGTAATTGTAAAATTAATGCTTTGAAATTTTTCTTCACTGCTTCCTATTTCATATAACATGCTTATATTGTTTCATCACCGATTTCAATATTTCATTGTGCTTTCAAATAAAATTTAACGAATGTGTTTTTCATGACTGTTTAACTAATCCACTAAAATCCAAAACTTGCCATAGAATGTGCTGCAAATCCTCCAACAGAAATTCAGTCGCTTGACTGATGTTAGTTATTGATTTTTAAAATAATGAATTAACTCTTTTGAAATTGCCTCCCAGTTGGAAAATGCTAAAGATTTAATGCTCAGGTGTATTGCTTACTTAGAAAATTTGAATGAGTTACCCCGTAAGTCTAGTTAAACTGACTCTGTTACACCTAATAAACAAATCTTGCATAAACTGTTATTTCTATGTGACAAATATATGGATCATCATCCACGGGTTTAAAACACAGATAAAAGATCAAATCAATTTTTGAAATGAGAGCTTTAAATTTCATTGAGCACTAGAACTAGAAGTTCAAGGAGATGAAAATATTAACTACCTAATTTGAACATTATATGTCACGTATACTACTGGATTATTATACTGCACCCCATAAACACAACTAATATATGTTAAAAAGATTAACATGTACAGGTTGACATGAGTACAAAGGATTGAATTACTGCTTTGGAATTTGGAAGGTAGAATGCATGGAAAAATCCTCGGCAGTGAAGGTCATAGACTAATACTTACTTTTATCCATAGAGACCAAGGTTTGTAGGAGATGTTATGGGTGTTATTTATTCCATAAATCCCAGAAAAACACAACAAATACACTAACATCATTATACAATGAAAGAAAATTCAGAAAAGATACTTTCACTGTCACGATCTTAAATTTACTATCTTACATCAATATCTCATTGTACTTTCACAATCTCACTTCACGAATAATTATAGTATTATAATTACATGATAATGATAATATATAATATATAATCCATAATAATAATTACTTCACTAATAATTAAGTGGTATTCAGTACCAGGCAATATCTGTACAGAGTTTAAGGAGCAGCTGTGGATGGCACTTTCACATGAATATAAGAAGTATATAAATGTACATAAAAGCAATAGGTATATGTTTTTCGATGGGTGAGTAAAGACAGCATGGCATTTCACCTGGGTTTTGAAGGGCGTAAAGGAGTTTTTAGCCAAAAGAAAGGAAGCTATTGAGCTAGCATGACCCAGTCGTACAAAACAGGTTGACTGAATTTCAGTGTAAAGAGGATAAATGATTGGGAAATGGTGTAATACAAGTGACCTGTGGCCAAAATATATGAGTTATAAATACAAAATTAGTGAGTGGGACAGTTATCTATCGGCAATGGAGGATGACTAAAGGTTGATAACATGAAAACTTCTGTAGTATAATCAATGCTTATAAAGAAAATTCTGATGGGACTGTGAACATTAAATTAAAGGTGTGAGGGGCCTAGTGTGAGGAGACCACAAAAGGAAGCTTTAGGAGCAGGTGGCCCAGGAAACAGGTCATCAAGGTAGTAAGAAGTGAGAGGACAGGAATCAAAAGGGCAGAGTCGGCGGGGGGGTGGGGGGATGAGGCTAGAGTTAAGTGGGACTGCAGTCAGTTTGAAGTCAATCCTTTTGATGTATAAGGTTGAGGTTAGCAAGGTGCAAGGATGAGGAGGATTCTGAAATTGATGTTGTTGAGAAATTACCTCCTTGCTATATAGTTTTTTTTTTATTGCTTACATTTATGACATTTATTTCATTTGAAAAACAAAGGAAATGACTCCAGTGTACTGGCTTCCTAACTGAGATGCTGATAACAACCTGAATTGGGTCAGGACAAAGCCAGAAGCTTGTGAATCCACCTGAATCTCCCTCGTGGGTAGCGGAACCCAACCACTTGAGACTGCCCATAACATCCCAGTAGGCACATTAAAGGAAACCAGATTTGGAAACACAATTGAAACACAAATCCAGGTGCTCCAGTATAGAACGCTGCCATGCTGAGTTATATATTACCATTAGGCCAAATGCAGAATAGCTCTTAGAAAAACTAGTACAGGGGCTTGGCAGCGTGGCCTAGTGGCTAAGGTCCTCGCCTTGATCCCATATGGCTGCTGGTTCTAATCCCGGCAGCTCCACTTCCTCTCTATCTCTCCTCCTCTCAGTATATCTGACTTTGCAATAAAAATAAAATAAATCTTAAAAAAAAGAAAAAAGAAAAACTAGTACAAAATCTCAATTATTTCAGTCACTTTTATAGCTAAAGGTGGGAAAAAAAACTCCCTGTTTCAGATAGGATTTTTTTTGGTCAATACAATGTCCCCTATATCAATTAGCAATTGTTCATGCTCATTAGTAACTAGTCTGCTTTTGTAGACGACCTCAGATGCTTTGGTTTTACATTTTTACTTTGTCTGTAATCTTTTGTTTTTCAAATAAGTTTCAATTTTCCCTTTTTGGAAATCTTTTTTCTATATTGAGCAAAATTTTTTTATATCTTTTTATTTTCTCCTATTTCTAACATGAATGAATCTCTTCCTTCTCTCTGCTCAGACTCTGTTCCATTCTTCCCTGGCAGTCCATACCAGGTGTGTGAACCTTATGGCTAACTTTTCTGAGAAGCCATTAATAGTTCCATTAGATTTCAGACTTTTTCCACATCTCTTAATTCATACTTTCTGAAGTATTCTTTTTTTTTCTTTAAGATTTATTTATTATTCTTGGAAAATCAGATTTCCAGAGAGAAATAGAGACAAAGAATAATATCTTCTATTCTCTGGTTCACTCCCAGATGGCAACAATGGCCAGAGCAGACCTGACCCAAATCCAGGAGACAGGAGCCTTCTGGGTCTCTCACACGGTGTAGGGTTTCAAGATTTTGGGCCATCCTCCACTGCCTTCCCAGGCCCCAAACTGGAAGCTGGATGGGAAGTGGAGCATCCAGGACACCAACAAACTGCCCATGAGATGCCATGCTTGCACATGGAGGACTAGCCAATTGAGCCATTGTGCTGGCCCCAAGATGTATTCTTATCTTACGAAAAGCACTCACTATTATGCACATGCGTCATTTTATGCATTTATTTATTGCACAATTCATTATTGAATTCCTGATTTAAGGGAAGAAACAGGAAGGAAATATCTGTACCTATTCAATACAAATGCAATTCTATCCCTCCCCCACAATGTTTTCAACCCAGGCTTCTTCTATTGGTGGTTTTGCAATTGACAGATATGGAAAGAGGATGAAATATATAACATTTATGTTTTGATCTTTCACACTGATGTTTCCATGCAGCTATACTTTCAAGAGTAACTGCTGTTATCAGAGGATAAATCTTTCAGTGGTTCCATGTTCTCTCTCCTTTTTTTCATGGAGTAGACCCGGACATAGAGTCATGGCACCATTATTTTTTTTCAGACATACCATGTAGGTCTGGCAATGTCAAAATTGAAGTGAAAAAAACTTCCACTTTAGAACATGGCAATACGTAACATGAGTAAGTGAATAAATGTGGCTTTTTTCTATAAAGTGAGAAAACCAAAGCCACTGTATATGTAATGAGAACTTTTCTAAAATAAGAATATGAGGAACTCGAGGGGAAATATTTTCCTGGATCTGAATGCACCGCTGCTGTAGGGGAGCAGTGAAGCAAGTAAACTGACCTTTGAAAGGTGGAGAGGACCAAAGGAAACAGAAACGATGAGTGCTTTTGGATTCTTGAGTAACAATTGGTAGTATGTATCCCAAATCCTGTTGGCCACCCAGATTAAATAGTAGGTATCTTTCAAAAAACAGAAAGTATTGGACACTTAGAGTCCCCAATGAAGTAAATTTTCACACAGACAAAAAGGCAAAGGCAAGCAAAAACAGATAGCAATGGAATTCTAAATTGAGTAGTGAAAAATTAAGCCATCAAGAAGTGGTTTCAAGACAGCATTGGATGTCTAAGCAGATGCTTATTAGATTTGCTCAGGCTGGACCACTGTTGACTGCTTCCAGGCCATCGACCAAACTTAGAAAGCTGTGGATGTAATCTTAATCTCAAGTAACCATGGCCAACAAGTTGGATTCCCTAATTTCTCCATACATTTATAACCAAATCAGTATTTATAGTTAGCTTTTCTGCTGTATAGATTCCATAATGGAAACATTACTGAGCCATTCTTCATGTAAACCAGCTTCTATGGCTTGCCTAACGTTGGCCCACAGTCATCATTCCTAAAATGTCACAGGATTACTATCCCCAAGTCATCTTCTATTTAAGAATCATTTCTTAGTTACAGAATCTCTATATTTAGGACCAAAATATTATTTACCAAGTCACATAAAAAGAATTTAACTTACTATATTATCTATAACGTGTTCACAACCCTAGTTTTGGTCACTGAACACTTATTTTTATTCATGCTGTAATTTTTTGTTTAAATTGCATCAACAAGGATCGGTCTTTTACTTTTAGAGCCCATTCAATTCAATTAAAATTGCTCATTTAGGTAATTCAAACATTTAAAAATGCATTTTTGGGAAGGATGCCACATCTGTAGCCTACTCCTTCCATGAACCATAATACTTATTATTTGCACTTTACTTGATTTATATAGTCCACAAAAATATATCTCCAAGTGTGTTTGCAAAAATACACACTCTTGATGCTTTGGGAACAAACTATGCCTCAAAAATAACAACCTGGGGCATAGTGAGATGGCTCAATTGACTCATCCTCCACCTCCTACTGCCTCGATCCCATATAGGCGCGGGTTCATGCCCCAGCTGCTCCATTTCTCATCCATCTCCCATCTTGTGGTTTTGAAAGCAGTAGAGGATGACCCAAAACCTTGAAATCCTACACCAACAAAGAAGACCCAGAAGAAGCTCTTAGATCCTGGCTTCAGCTCAGCTAAGCTGCCACTATTTTGGCCATTAGAGAGGTCTGAATCAGTGGATGGAACACGTATCTCTCTGGCTCTCTCTCTCTCTAGAGAGCTGCCTTTCTAATAAAAGTAAATAAATCTTAAACAAAAAGAAATAGTACCCCAAGATCTGGCACATTTATATACTTAGTATTTGAACTGGAGATGAAAGTTTCAAAATCAAGGTCTCTTTGTCACCCTTCTTCCCTATTCCCTTGCATTCTTCTCAGACTGAGTTAGAAAAATTAATCCTTAAAACATGTGACCTCATCCTAGCCATTCCCTCTACTCCAAGTCTTTATGTCACATCATACACCCCATGTGTTCTTACCAGAGATGATAACCATTTAATTAAGTGGCAGAACAGAATCTGAACAACACCATGCTAAATTTCCCTACATTTATTCCTGTTAGATCACAGCGGTTTTGTTCAGGCATCTTTCTATACAACCACCTACTTCGACTAGGTTTACCACAAAAATTCTCCCCCTCGTTTGTATCTTTAAGGTTTTACTTCTGAGGGTTCATGCATAGTTTTCAATAACTGATCATGCTTTTCTTTTTTCTTGTTATAGGGCTGTCAGCCTTGACCCTCATAATGAGGAAAAGATAGTGTCTTTTTTTCCCTGTCATACAAGAATACTTCAAATCTTGAAAGCTGTATGTTTGAGGATCCACCGAAAAGTTCATAGAAAATGTATTTTGAAAAAAAGAAAAAGCATTTTAAAAATATTGGCGGGGCCCAGCGGCGTGGCCTAGCGGCTAAAGTCCTCGCCTTGAAAGCCCCGGGATCCCATATGGGCACCGGTTCTAATCCCGGCAGCTCCACTTCCCATCCAGCTCCCTGCTTCTGGCCTGGGAAGGCAGTCGAGGACGGCCCAATGCATTGGGACCCTGCACCCGTGTGGGAGACCCGGAAGAGGTTCCAGGTTCCTGGCTTCGGATCGGCGCGCATTGGCCCGTTGCAGCCCACTTGGGGAGTGAATCATCGGACGGAAGATCTTCCTCTCTGTCTCTCCTCCTCTGTGTATACCTGGCTGTAATAAAATGAATAAATCTTTAAAAAAAATTTAAAAAATTAAAAAAATATTGGCAACAAAATAAACTTTAATTTCTGTTACCGTCTTGAAATACTGTTGTATACGTGTATGTCTCTTGAAAACTTACTGTTTTTGTTAAGAACTCTGAAACAACTGTCATTAACATAAAAACTAAGCTATGTTTTTGATGTATATTATTTTCTTTTTAAAAAATTTATTTTATTAAATTTTTATAACAAAGTCACATATATAGAGAAGAGGAGAGACAGAGAGGAAGATCTTCCATCCGATGATTCACTCCCTAAGTGACTGCAATGGTCGGTGCTGCACTAGTCAAAATCCAGGAGCCAGGAATTTCCTCCTGGTCTCCCACTCGGGTGCAGGGTTCCAAGGCTTTGGGCAGCCCTCAACCACCCTACCAGGCCACAATCAGGGAGCTGGATGGGAAGTGGAGCTGCCAGGATTAGAACTGGTATCCATATGGGATCCTGACACATTGAAGGCAAGGACTTTAGCTGTTAAGCCAACACGCAGGGCCCACATTATTTTCATATATTTCATACAGATACAATATAATTTTATTGCCCAAGTTAATCTACTTTATTTTCTTGGGAGTAGTTTTATCTATATTTTTGTATCTTTATTTGATCATAAGCGTTGCCACTCATGGATGACTAGGCGTCCTGTATGAGACTTCACAAGGCTTAGGTCTTAAATATTAAGTTTCAATATGTTCTTGACCTTTGTGACCTATCTTCTTAATTACTCATGGGATAAATTTTACTGTCTGTCTTACATATACTGTGAAGTGCTAGACAGTGGGATACGTATTCAGGGAAAGCGTTTCCAGTTCTCAAGATAATGTTTTGAACTGGAGATGCTATTATCTACTGTTCCTTGAGTTTGTCGAAATGACTGGGGCAGCTGGAAGGAGCTTTCTACCCCAGTAATTCCTAACTTAAAACTGAAACCAGTTACCTGGAAAAGAGAATCAATAGGATCACTTTGGTGACATATCATTGCTCATTTTCCTTGCTCACGGGTAGATGTTGATTATACTTTTTCTGACGTTACCTTCTTCCACCCATTGGTTTTTATACTCTGCAGTATCACATGCAAACTGCTCATACAGGAACTAAATGTTTCAAGGACTTTGAAGTAAATATGTATTCCTTCAGATTTCGCGTTTGTAGAAAAAAAAGTACAAATATCAAAATTACATATGTCAATGAATCTCAGAATCTACACTGACGTTGAATATGCCTCACTGAGCCATTATTTTAGCATCATACAATACAGCATCCTATTTCTGATGTATAAGCTGATAACAAAGTAATTCTTTAGAAGCTATGAAATAACTCCCTGATATTCAGAAAATATTCTGCAGTCCAGGAAAATCCTAGGATACGTGCATCAGAATTGGCAGATAACACTTGGCTAAGTGCTGACACTGTGTCTGAATGCACCAATGATTCCGGTCAGCCAAGGCATGGAGGCAAAGGGAATACACTCACACACATGTAGTTCATACAAAACACAAAGTGCCTTAACTATGCATTCCTCGAATTTTCTATCACGCTTCCCCTTTCTTTTTCAATGGCATTTTCCTTCTGTGAGGAAGTTCCAGAGAGTAAATGCCACACTCAATGCATTTGTGTAGAAAGCATTTTGGCAGGGCAGACACATAGCCATTCACGGAGCCCAGTGGGAAGACTGCTGGTGGATTGTCATGACAGTAGGTGAAATTTTAAAAGTTCTCAGCATAGACTATACTTTTCTGAAATACTTGATACTTGCATTGCTCATTGTTGGCTTATGGTCAATGCTGTGATAACTTTTGTATTTTCCACACCATTGAGTTAACTGCACAAAGATTCACACTGATTACTTCTTGAGTAAACTAAATAGAAACCTGCTATAAGGTCTGTTTTTAGGGGATGCCACACCAAATGGTCATCAGAATTTCATTGCTTATTGTGAGAGACCTCTTCTCCTTTATCTTTAACAGCTTCCAGTGGAGATGATATTGAGCTCTCTTACAAAGCTTTTTCTCACTATACATGTTTTTTGCTTCTGGCACTGGGATTTACATAACCATTGACCTTTGAATTTATAAATGCTTTCTTTCAGAGTCTTCCTAACAAAAGCATAGTGTCCTAATATTAGCTCATTTCAAATAATTATCCTTAAATTAAAAAAAAATAAAAGTATAAAAAGTAGAACTTCGAAAAGTTCCTAACTTCCTGAATACATTGACTCAGAAAACTCTCTGAAAAATGGCACAATATGTTGTTTTCCCAAATATCATTCAGGGGAATCAGATATGTTTAATTCTTAGCCTTCCCCAGCACTGAAACAAGGTGGGAACCAATAAGAACACATCTTATTGTTGTCAGTTTAAAATCTCATCCTTAGTCCTGAGGGACTATTGATATCATTAGATCTTTCTTTCAATCTTTCAAAGGCACACAGCTTCCAGTATGGTCTAGGGATTTATCATTAGTTATATGCTATCATCTCAGTAATTGAAGAGGAATGCAGGATTAGAATCTCTATACCCAAATGATGAAGGACAATATTTCTTTCACTCACTCTGAGCATCAGCACAGGTTGATTTGAGCTCATCCTCTTAGCCCTATTTCTATTTTACTCTCATTATTCCACAGGAAAACCCGCTCTATTTAAAATATTTGATATGTAGAAGCTAGCAAAGTAGAAAACAATTAAACACTAGAAGTAATCACTCCACTTTGAAAGAAATAGGGACAAGACCCTGAGACACACTACTTGCTTTTGCAAAGCCATTTTGTTAGTAATTCTACATTCTTCCTCCAAACCCATTGTCTACCCTTCCTTCTTCTGCTGTGTTGGACACTTAGAGGGTTTTCTTTGTTTTCAATCATTGTGATTTTCACTTTTTTTTAAGGTTTCATGTATTTCATAGACATTATTTTAAGAAAATAACTCTGCTTTCCTCTCTCTGTGCCTTGATGGCTGATACCTAGCTGGATTGGAGTAATAGAAAGCTGGTGCCAGAAGAAGAAAAGAACAGGGTGTTTGTTCTGCTGGCTTTCCAGCCACAGCCTCTCACATTTCAGTGCCTTGCAGCTGCTTGGCCACTTCCAGCTGGGCTCAGGATAACACTTTTTTTCTCTTCCATTCTAAGGCCCTGAGAAAGAGGATTTAGGTAAAAGCTCCCCCTAAACTGTTCCTATCTGGACACCTCGCCTTCGCTTCTTAGTTCTGCATACTCCACAACTATAATCCATTTTGGTCATGGAGCTTTTGAGTTTGCCTGACCCTCTATCTCTTATCAGCCACAAATGACTTCCTGGTGTGATAGATGCTACTAGGGGCTTAATAGATCAATGCTGAAACTCATGGACTTCTGTAAGTATTTACTATATACTCAGTATTCTTACAGCTTTTCATACGTCAAGATTTCAATACACTGCAAAGTGCATACACGCTCTTAGGACACAATGCTGGGACTGGTGTGATCTTTCCCTCTTCGATGCCTTGTGGACAGCTGACTGATGATAAAACAGATGATAAAACTGATGATATTAATACTCCACCACAGTGATATTGTTAGAATTACATGAGGGACCTTCTGTTCTGCACTATGTACTCAATGACACATTTTAACTGATTATCTACTGTTGTTCCATTGTGGAAGTATTATCAAGCACTTGGCTAGCCTTTCTCCTGCCCACAGGCTAATAGACCTGCTACAAAGCACAGATTCTGACTGTCCACTCAATCAAAATTAGCAATTGTGGAAAAGGTCAAGGCAGTTCACAATATCTTTATAACTCAGAAATTATTGAATGCATTAACGTTCTAATCTCTCATTCTTAAAGAAAAGATTATAATAAAGAGCCAAAATGAACACACATTCATCTTCTCCAGTGAAAATAGTTTTTCCTTTTTCGGGAAATGTACAAATGTAACCTCTGCTGACACTGAACTTACATGCCAGACTGAACTTCTGATTCTGATAACAAATGGACACCCTGGACGGGAGCAATGTGAAGTACACTAGATACTCAGAAAGGGAAATGGCTTTCTAATAAGCTGTGGGTTAATTTCAACCAAATGGCCAGGTCTAGAAAATTATGTCATTGACACCCTGCATAACAATATTTTGAGCTTCCACAGGCAGGTCTTGGCTTTTTACACCAACTATAAACAAGCAATCAAACATCTGCTTCTAAAATTAAAGAGCTGAAAGACTAACGGATGTGAGTTTATGATGACACTGCCAGATAGTTCTTTGTAACAGTTGGACCATGTTCAACTCAGTCATTCTCATTTTTATTTTTCATGACATTTCTAGGGATGACATGGACTCAGGATTGCAAACTGTACAATTGTAAAGGCCTTTAGAGGCCACTTGTCCCTTCCCTCTCATTTTACAGATGGGAAAACTGAGGGCCACAAAAGGAATATGGCTTGCTAGACGTCTCCAAGCTAGCCAGTAGATGGGCCAGAACAGCTGCGCTAGAAATCAAGGTAGATTTCAGAGACCCCTACTGAAACTATTCCATAATGATTCCTTGGTTTCCTAACTTCATTTTAAATAAAGCTTAATGAGATTTATGATGGGGGAATCACAAGTCAGTTTTGTCGATGATTTTAAAACAACGACGAATGTCAAAAAGGATGAATATCTTGCTATGAATAGCTACATTAATGAAGACTTTTAAGGAAAAGACCAGCACTCTATTTTTTGCTGTTCAGGCAACCACCTAGTGAATGAACACTATTCGACAAGATTAGGTAGCATATCACTTAATTAATGAATACAATTGGCTGGCTGAGTTATTTGGATGGATCATACTTATTTGGGGGTGGGGACCAAAATTTTAAAATATAATTGTTTGAATACATTTAATTTTAAAAATGACACACATTATGCATTCATTTACTAAGGAATTACATTGTCATGGTAATGACTGGTGGGGAAAATGGGTGCTTATGGCAGAAAAAAAGATTGAGATATTTAACATAGCCCATGTCACATGGATATGTCTAACATTTCTAGATGAGATACATTAGTATCTAGCCCATATTCATTCAGCTAGTGTTGAAATTTGCTTTGCTAGGCTAAAGATGGATTTTATTTTGACTAATAATGGCGAAGAAAAAAAAAACTAACAATAGCTTGAAAGGATTTAACCGCCATTGCCTGCAATAGGTCAAGTCACCTCTTGTCTGTTTTGAGCAATACTGAAGATTCAGTGTTAACCCAGGGACACAATCTTTTTGTCTATGTTTTCTTGTTCATAGACAGAATATTTTGTTTAGTTTGGTGTATTTACTTCCTAGGTAACAAAGTGGGAAGATCTCTTTAATTTTTCCAGACTGATGAATTAATTTCAAGTAGATAAACTCTCCAGTAATCCTGGAATTTCATTTTTTAACTAGTTATAAACTTATTTATTTGAAAAGCACCTTGAAAAAGAGGAGACAGTGAAAGCAAAGGCCAGAAAGAGAGAGAGAGAAAAAAATCTTCCATCTACTCATTCACTTTCCAAAGTGGCCACAACAGTGAGGACTAGGCCAGGCAAATGCTAGAGTCAGGAACTCCATCCTTGTCTCCCACACAGATGATGGAGTGTCAAGTGCATGGGTCCTCTGCTACTTCTGATGTGCACTGACAGGGAGCAGGATCCAAGGCAGACTAACAGAGACTTGAATCAGCACTCGTTATGGGACATTGGTTTTACAGGTGGCAACTTAATCCAAACTGACACTACACTGGCTCCAGGATTTCTTCTAAACTACTCTTCTATGTGTTATTAACACAACCCACTAAAGACTTCTTTAAATTCTGATTTTTGGTGGCATTCATGTGTTGACAAAGACAAAAGCCAATGGAATAAATATCAATTTCAAAGATAAAGCTTTTCTTGTCACCCAGTTTGACCTTTGTTCCTACTGCGTTGGTTGCTTTTGTTTTGCTCTTCGGGCTCCCAATGCAAAATTAATTTCTCAGTTCTACTTATTACCCCTGGTAATATTTCCTTCCCTGGTTTCTCTGGCACTGGGATTGGAATAGCTTTCATCTCTTTCTAGACCTGGAGGGTCAAATACATTCTGGATAACTTTCTCAGTCTTATATTCCCCTATGCACATAACACCATAATTCTCGTTACTCCATCAACCCTTTTATGAGAACCACTTGTTTCTTGCCAAGATGATGCTACAGTCGATACCACTTTGTATCTAGTCTTTGTCTATTTCTAATTTATAGCTACTCTTGATGGTAGAGATGGCTGCCTCATTTTTCGAGGGCCTTCATGATCTAGTGCAAAGGCTTACAGCTAACATTTGTCTGAGAATTGCATAGGCAATGGTCTAGCTGGTCATAGTAAAAGATGCTGTTTACTCTTCATCAGAACCCTTCCAAGGCATCCAGCCCAAAAATGAAAAAAAATTCTTTATGCTTTTGATTTATTAAAATACATCCAGGAAACAAATAAGTGCAATTCACAGTTTATATTGTATCCAGACACCAACAGCAGAAAAGCGAGAAAAGACATGGGTTTGTTTCATCTAAGTTTGAGTTTTTAGAAGTTTTACTTTTTTTGTCAAGGTTATTTGAAGAAATTAATAAGTTGCAAAAATACTTCATCTTCTTCAGCCTTCAACTGCCCCAAAAGATTTGGATTTCTTATCAGTAATATTGGGAATTATATTCCCAATGTGAAACAATTGTTCCCATGTGAAACAATTTATTGAATATCCACCAGCTACTGTGTCCCGGATACTGTTTCAGAGATTGTGATGAAGGTGGTACAGAAGGTATGGTCTGTTTGTCTATTCATTTCAGGAACACAGAGGATATTAGTGATGCTTGAAATGTGTTTATATGGATATATATGTAATAAAATATATCAGATTGAAAATTGTAGATGAAGTTAGATAAAAACTTAGATAAAAATTAGGAAGATACTACCATTCTACAGTAAATTTAAAACAAGGGCAGAAAAACTTGCAACACTGCCCAAGCAACATCTTAGGTCCTGTTTCATTCCAGAAACAAATAGCAAGAAATAAACATTGTGGGAAGCCATAAGGCAGGAATTAGCACACTAGGGTTACCCATGGATCAAACTGAGCCCACCTCCGGGTATCTGTGAATATGGTTTCTTGGAACAAAGAAAAAGATCTAGGGTTATTTGTCTCTATATAGCTTACAGCTGCTTTTCTGTCGGGATGAAAGCATCCAGCATTTGTAATAGAAATCACATGATCCCTCCAAAAGTGAAAATATTTACTCCATGCATCTTATAATAAATAAAAAGCTGTAGACTCATTGTTTCGAGGAGGAAATGTCTAAAGAAAATGAAGTGCAATTGTAAGTTTTAAAGGAAGAACATACTTGCAGACTAATGTGGCTGGAATGCAGTAAATGAGACAGTGAGTGGTTGAAGCCCAGGGTCTCAATGACCGGGGTCAAGACCATGATGACCACATTGGATTTTATTCTATGCAAAGCATAAACACGTTTTTGCATTTATTCCAAAAATGATTAGCATCTATGTATACATGCCAACTACTAAATTTATCTAAAGAGATCTGCTTTCATGGATAATAAGCTTTAAATAGAAACGCATTCTTCCAAGAAAATATACCAACCAGGACATGATAGTTAGATTGTCTTTATATGCAATTAAAAGAAAATGTCACAGTTTAAGTGACTGCATGGAGATCAAACACAAGGGGGTGATCTGCTCGTTGCCTAACATCAAGAGGCCAGTTACTCCCTGAGAAATGAAATGTAAAAGCAAAGCAAGCGTAATTATACTCGTGCCACTCTGACAGCATTGTGCATATTTTGGAGAAGTTTCAGTTTGATGACATCCCTCATCTTTTGGCCTGTGTGTGTGTGTGTGTATGAGAGAGAGAGAGAAAAAAACAGAGAGAGAGAGAGAGAGAGAGAGAGAGAGAGAGAGAGAGAAACAGAGAGAGACAGAGAGAGAGAGAGAAACAGAGAGAGCTTTGAGACTGGGGACATCTTACCTGTCCAGATAGATTCATTCCAACCGCAATCCTGGAGAGACTTCAGATGTTGAGGTGATGTTTATGGAGTATGCAAATGCCTTAAATATGAATTCTGGATCAAGGTGAAAATAGGCTCTGCCTTGACACTGATTTGTATGCAAAATATAAGTAAAAATATGTGATAGAGTCGATAAATATCTGAATCAGACTCCTCTTCTACTTACTTTTTGACCCCTACCACCTGTTAGCATCATCCCCTTGTGAGGAAGTGGGGTTTGGCAACCATGTTTATCCAGCTCAGAAGCAAGAAAGGACAGAGGGAAGAGCAATCCTTCTGTTCAGGTTTGACATATCTTACTGTCACACTCTTTCCAGGCCCCTCTAGATGTTCTGTACCCCAAACTTCAAACTGTGAATACACTACTAAACCCCCCAAGTCTGGCTTTGCCTTCCTCCTTAGCTGGAAAAAGAGTAGCTAGCAAATGCAAAAGAAGTGCTGAGAAACTAGACAGGATGGTAGCCTGGGCCACTGTGGAACAAATGAAGGTGAAGCAGGAGCAAGAGGAACAAGAAGAGGAGGAAGAGTACAAGAAAAAGAAGTTGCCTTGAATTAAAGCCAAATTTCTGCTATAGAACCCATTTATACATGTGCATAGTTAAAAATAAAATGTGTATATTATAAATGTGTATTTGAAATTTTTTGTGCAAAACAGTTAATTTGTGTCATATGCCACTGAAGTGGACCTGAGCAGCATGAGTGAAGAAGCACTAAAGCCAGGGACGGGACTCTGATGCAGGAGTTTGCTCCTAAGATAAGTCCAATGAAACCACAGGCCATAACTCTAAGACTGACGTTACTGAGTAACAGACAGCATTATCAGTGGGCTATGGTTTAAGTCCAGTTTTAGAGTGTTAATGTCATCACTTGTCGATCAGAGCTCCCCAGCTTCTGCAAATTAATGCAAATACCCTTGAAATTTTGTTCAGGAACATTTGTGTAGATACTTCTGTTCTGAAAAGACCAGAGATCAGCCTTTCTTTGATTTTCTGTACGTACTGCAGGCTGCTCCAGCCGGTGCGTGAGTGTCCTGAATTGCAACTCTACTTTTAGTTTTCTATTCCCAAAGAAAAGGTATTTTATTTGGAGATTCACCTTTATAATTTTCTTCGATTAGACAATGTGCCTATTTAGCATGTTGATATTATAATGTTTTCAATATACCTGATCAGATTTCATACGTTAAAATCACTTCTTATTTTTTATTTTTTTATGCAAAGCTTTTCAAGCACTATAAAATATGTGTTAAGTTGCACAGTGGTGTTTTAAAACAAAATAAAGTAAAGCACGAGACCCCAGAGACAGAAAGACAAGATGTAAACACAGAGTGAACCTAGAAATGAACCTCAACATCTACGATGTCTTTTTCCCAAGAGAATAACACATGAATCTATTTTCATCTTTGAAAACTCACACTACTGAAAATCACCAACCGTCCAAATAGTATTTCATCTTTATTAGGTATAAAATAGTTCCATTCAACTCCCTGAAACACTATAAGCTCTTAAAGGTAGGGAACACGCCTTATTTTTTCCCTTTATTCATCTTAGTATCTACCAAAATTATGATATACTTAAGAACTCAATAAATAATTGATCATTCAATTGAACAAACCAAAATTAGAGTAACAGTTATTGAATTAGTGACCAGCTGAGTGTGTGTGTGTGTGTGTGTGTGTGTGTATGATATTTATGCATGCCAGAGTAAACTACGTGAATTTATTAAATCTGATTCCCTCATCCCAATTCTTGTTGCTAGGGAAATATGTGACAATAACACACGAGACATGCCCAGATGGCCTTCTTCCTTGTGATACATATGGTTTCAGTCAAGAAAGACTCAAGATAGTCTCTTCTCCTTTCTGGCCCAAAAACTGAAGAAAAAATATTAATCTCATGAACAAAATGCTTCTGCCCAAAACCCTGGTGAAAATGGATACATGGACTCAAAATTGTGAGTGTTGTAGAACCATGCAGCCATGCCTTTCACAAAGACTTACAACTAGACAAAGCATAAAGGTTGGGACACAAAGCACAAACAGCATAGGTCATACTGTGGTGTAGCAGGAGACCTACATTCAGTGTCCGTATTTCTTAGGGATATGGTTGTTGCTGAAAACTTCAGAGATGAATCCAAATAAATGTATTTATCAAAATACTTTGCAAATACTGTCCGTAACTTAGATGTTTTTATTCCCATTTTACCCATTAAGCAAACAAAACTCAGATATCTAGTTGGCAAATCAGTCAGGATTGAAAATTAAACATATCTATCATACTGCATGCCTATTCTGTGTTTGATTTTTTTTGTAGTAAGTTGTTTGCCATCCTCCATCCACAGGATGTATTCACTCATTACTATCAAATCTTTTTGTTTGTCTCAATCAGTCCAAAGTAAAAGATCCTTTGGGGATTGCTGTGATTAGTATATCCAGGCCGTATGATTCACGATTATGACACATGGAGTGGGAAAAACACAGATGAATGTCTTCCTTGATGAGGAATAATTTTGCATGTATATAAGCTGTGTGCTCCTTGCTGGATGTGCACAGCTAAGCACTCATGCTCAGGGGACCATGGGCCCAAAGGAAATCAAAATAGCACAGGTTCCTTTCTTCCGGCAGGGCTAGTTATGCATTTCTCTTCGTTTTCTTCAATGCAGTTGCAGCCAACAGAACTCCCAAACCCTAAGCTTGTAAGGGCAGAACTGTAAACATTTTCATTTCATTTTGGTGGCAGTCGCTTAGTGTTTTATCTTGGAATGTCTACAACAGAAATCTTAAAAGATATCGAGGTGGAAGTGGGGGGAGGAAGAGGCTGCAAGGATGGAGAGAATGCAGACCCTGGTGCTGCCTAGTGAGTTGTGATATTTAAGAGTCAATTTCAGAATAACAGAACTTTCCAAAGATGGGAACTCCAGACCTCGAGGATCGGAAGCTTCCAATTTCCATCTGCCTTAACCACTGCACAGGACAAGCTTGCACACTGTACAGACTTGCATGCTCCTCTATGAAATGTTTAGAAATTGCAAGTAGGTGCTAGCTGCAGGCCACACAAGTATCCTTTGATATTGGTCCTCTGCAGAGCTTTGATGTCATTTTAAACAGGGCTGGCTTCAGTTTGGAAAGCTGCGTAGTGAAAAAGACAACCCAGGGCAAGGCTGAGTGATGCTCTAAGCATCCCACAGGCAATGAAAAGAAAGACATTTCCAGACATCCTCTTCTACTGAAAGTTTTTGTTCCTGAAAATGTGCCCTGATGTAAACAGGGAATATGAGTCACTCACTTGAGTCTAGAAAATAACACCAATCTTCTCTAAGCTGCTACAGGAAGAGAACACAGGTTAAGCCTCATCAACCATTAAAATGTAGTGTGAACGAGTTCCTTTTTCATAAGGGGGTTTGGGAAAGTGATCTGCTGGGGACTAGCAGACTCTGATGTTGACAGAGACAAGGGTGGTGGTGGAGTTGGAATGAAAACCATCACCATGCCGGCTATGCGGATGATAGTTGTGCTGATAGAAATGATGGTGATCAGGGGCTGGAAGTGGTGTTGGTGTAAAGAAACTGATTGAGAAGAGGTAGAAAGCAGAGAGAGGACAATGAAGATGCCAAAGAAACAGAAACACCTAGACTAAATACGAATTCTTCATTCTGTTGCATATCTCTTCTTTCTCCATAATCATTTAAGCCTTTTGAAATGCCTCCGTTCACTGATGCAGTTCTATTTTCACTCAGACCAGTTAATTGAAATCTAGTTATTACATGCTGCTCTGTTGTTGTAATCAGGGAGAAAAGTCAGAGAGTGGCTTCACAACTTCTCTTATTCAATCAAAACTTGATCAAAAGTCACATATTTGATTGTTTTCCTCTCTACTAGTCTTGCTATAACAAAAATCTCTCAAAAAAAGCTTCCCAATGAGATAATGCAGGAAGAGAAGAAAAGACTGGGCAGTGGTAATCATTTTGCCTGGAAAATATCATCCCTACATGATGCACTTTGTGTTCCGTCCCTTATTGGCAGAAGAGTTTTCTCGAGGATACCTTCCAGGCTAGTTTCATTAACAAATACAGTGAGATCAAGAAGTCAAATAAACTGTTCAGGCGAACTTACAGAATGCTCCCCAAGGAGGCTCCAAGGGGGAACAAGGTGTGGACCCTTTGGGTTATCCCATCATCATTCTGGCATCTTGTATTCAAAGTCCCATAGTGAGCATCAGCAAAGAATGAAGACAATAATAGCAACACAGCACCACTACACTAACATCTCTTTGTCATCACATTCAGACAAGGTTGGGAAAAGGAGAGTTGTGAATACTACTACTGGAACTGGTGGCTTTTGCTTTCATTATTAAAATGGGGAAGACATTTAGATTTACTCCCGAGTTGGCCATTAAAATATATCATATCTCCACATAACTCAATGTTGTACCCCCAAGCCTATTTCGTAAAAATTTCTCCCTTTGTAATTCCTGGTTCTAAGTTGTAAACCCAGGGTGGGACTTAAAAATTAAAACTTTACTTATATACATCTCCAGGAAGTTCACTTGTTCAGCCACAGACATTGAAAAGCTGATCTGTGTTTCAGAATTAAGAAAGATCTTATGTGGTTTGTCTGCGGTGATAAATGTATCTGTTATAAGGAGCTATAACTTTCACTAGAAATCATTCTTTGTGTGTATGATAATAAAATAAACTACAAAGATCAATAGGAAGTAAAAGAGGTGGGAATACATTTAAATTTGGGGCAATGTGAGAGCAAAGTCACATTACCTGACAAAATGTGGAAGAAAGAGAAAGAATTAAGGTTTATGGAATCTTCCCAATGACACTGATTATGAATTAATCAAAAATTTCATCTACTTAAAATATGATCACTGATCCTTCGGCTATGTGGGAGTAATGTTCCAAAAAGAGACTGAGATTGGAAGTCAAAATGAATTCCGTGTTCAGATCTTTGGAAAATAAAAGAACATCATAGAGAATGGATGCAGAGATCCGGGGAGAAAAGAATCATGTGTCCTAAAAATATGATTTCTTCAGAGTGGCACTCAGACCAGAAAGCAACTACATTACCTTGGAATTTGTCGGAGATTTTCAAGACTTCCCTGAAGAGCTATTCAGTAAGCATTAAGCATGGAGCCAGCAATTTGTGCTTTAGCAAACGTACAGCTGACACTTGAGACGCATGGTACCTAAGGAGACCCAGACACCTAAAGAGGAGACTACAACCTCTGCAGAGGAAAAGGCTTTCTCTGGGGGACTTCACTTCATTCATTTACAGCTTTTCCACTAGCTTCATCCCAGAGGTTTTAAATCGCAATAATCAACTAGTGCTTCCAGTTGGTTACAGTCACCTAGGTGACGGTAACACGGAAAGAGACTAGGCTTGGTGACCTAGTGGCTAAAGTCCTCCCATTGCACACACTGTGATCCCATGTGGGGGCTGGTTTGTGTCCTGCTTGCTCCACTTCCCATCCAGCTCCCTGCCTTGCCCAGGGAAGCAGTCCATTATGACCCTGCACTTACATAGGAGACCCAGAGAAGGGCCTGGCTCCTAGCTGCAAATCAGCACAGCTCCAACCACTGTGGCCACTTGGGGAGTGAATCAGCAGACGGAATGTCTTTCCCTCTGTCTCTCCTTTTCTCTTTAAACGTGGTTTTGCAATGAAAATACATAAATATTTTAAAAAAAGAGAGAGAGATAAAGAGAGACAACAAATGCAACATCTGATTAAAGTTTTCGAATTTCCAAAGACTTTGCATGTTGAACAGTCAGTTTCTGCACTATATGCAACATTTATCATGGATTCAAAAATATTTGGAATACTGTGCTGCATCTTAAAAGCTAGTAGAGGCTTCGAATGTGATTTTCTTAACTTTTTACTTATTTAAAAGGCAGAAAGAAAGTGGTATCCCTCATCTGCTGGTTCACTCTCTCGAACTTGCAGGAGCCAGGGCTGGGCCAGGCTGAAGCCAGGAACAAGGAACTCAGTCCAGATCTCCCACATGAGTGGCTGGAACCGAAATACGAGAGTCATCATCTGCCACCTGCCATGCAGCACACTGTGAGGAACCCGACACTTAGCCCTATGCTCTCTGACGGCATGCAGGAATCCCAAGGGATCTCTTAACTACTGTGTCAAGTGTGAGATCTCACAGGGGACATAACACAAAAAACTGAAGAAATCACACGTGAAAATTCTGTGAAAGCAATAGGTGCTTTTGTTCCCTAAAGTACATGTTACACTCAGAAATATACCTCGTTCTTACATATCCCTCTGACTCCAGGGTGACCATGTGGACTTACAAGTCTCCCAAAAAGGTCAGGAAAGTTCCTTTAAGTGTAAACATGAATTTAGCCCAAATCAAATTATTAATATGATTATTTTCTTTCCCCTGAACTATTCTAGACATAAACAAACGAATGAATAAATAAATAAATAAATAAATAAATAGTGGGGAAAAAAACAAGCAAAGTAGTACCTGTTAACAAACACCTAGGTGAGTTCATTTGCTCAATTATTTAATTATTTGAATATTCATTGATTCAGTAACTAACCTTTCACACATTGGAAGTTGCTAGTTTTGAGGTTTGAGTGGGACAATATAAGCAAATACACACATAAAGAATGATAACTTTAGGGCTCAGTGCAGTGGCCTAGCGGCTAAAGTCCTTGCCTTAAATGTGCTAGGGTCCCATATGGGTGCCGATTCTAATCCTGGCGGCCCTGCTTCCCTTCCAGCTCCCCGCTTGTGGCCTGGAAAGCAGTTGAGGTTGGGCCAATGCCTTGGGACCCTGCATCCGAGTGGGAGACCTGCAGGAGTTTCCTGGCTTTTGGCTTCAGATCAGTACAGCTCCAGCTGCTGTGGCCATTTGGGGAGTGAACCATCGGACGAAGATCTTCTCTCTGTCTCTCCTCCTCTCTGTATATCTTATATTTGACTTTCCAATACAAATAAATAAATCTTTAAAAAGAAAAAAGAATACTAACTTTACATGCTGGTATGTTCTGATGAAGGCTGAGCAATATAAAATGGAATAATCAGAGATGACAGGAGAAGGGAAGTTCAGATTAGTGGTGACAGTCATCCTTTTCTTGGGAGTAAACAATTGCTCCAGGATTTAGGTTTTCTAGGACAAAGCAACAGCAGGTAGTGGTCCCAGCAAGGAGATGAGTGTAAGATTTAACACTAGAAAGAAGGTCTAAAATACTGGATTTTTACAACAGGTTGATAATACAGTAGCAAATAAATACTCCAGGCATGCAGGATAGTCCCTATAGATGATGGCTTGGGGATTTATCTGTATCCCAAATACCATCAGAACCTCTGTAAGGCAGTATGCCTAAGTTGTTGTATTTTTAATGATCACTTCTTGGGGAAAGGAAAATTCCCACTTTAAATCTTATGTGTGTCTTCTTTAGGAGAAAGCGAAACCCATGCAGAAAGGGGAGAGGGCCCTCTAATCTTCTCATTCACTTTTCAAATACCTACAACATGTGGGCTGAGCGAGACAGAAGCCAGAAGCCCAGAGCTCAATGTCTGGAAATCCCAACTGGATGGCAACAACTCAAGCACTTTTAAATCATTATCTGTTGCCTCTTATGGTACACAATAGCAGGAAAGTGGAATGGGAAGTAGTCAGAATTAGAACACCATCTCTCTAATAAGAAATAAAGACATCCCAAGCAGGGTATTAATATTGTGCCAATTTGCTGCTACCTACTTGCTTTTGGTAGTTCCTATTCAGCACACTTTTGAGACCTTTTTTCAAAAATTCTAGTTTTATTTGTTTATTTAAGTTCATTTTTGAGTCTAGCACCATAACATTGTATGTTAAGCCTCTGCATGTCATAACTGGTGGGTCATATGTGCGCTGGTTGAAGTTCGGGCTCTTCTGCTTCCAATCTAATCCTTTCTCTGTAACTCTTCCCTTCAAATAAAAATATATAAATAATAAAAAAAGATTTCTTTGTGTTTTAAACGCTGAGCTACAGAGTGAGAGTGTAGGTAGATTTTCCTTCTCTCCACTGGCTCATGGTCCAAATGGTTCAACAATCAAGGCTATGCCAGGTTGAATTCTGGAGCCAGGGTTCTTTTCTGGATCTCACATATGATGGGTTCAGGGGCCCATGACATGGGCCATATTTAACGCTTTCCCGGTGCAATAGCAGAGAGCTGGGACTCAAACAGGTACCCGCTTGGGATGCCAATGCTGAACAGTGTGGTTCAATGTGCTACATCACTGCGCTGACCCCACAAAATGCTAGCTCTAAACACCAAAGATTTCTAGAATCCCATCATTAGTGTGGCAAGGTAGAATTGTGTTTTCTGAACTTTCTCCCTCCTTTCAATGAGCCGATAGCATAGTTTTGAGCAATATTGCATATGTCAAAGGGGCACATGTCATTCTAAGCCCGATACCTGACAGACATTTGAACAGAAAATAAACTAGGTTTACACCACTGAAAAATCAGGTTAACAAAGCGTAACCAATCCTTTCATACATGAGAAAGAGCTAGGGTAGATGCAACATCAATCTGTCTGTGTTACAGTTTTGTACCTATCTGTGCTCCGCACATTGCTGTGATCAGAGTTACCCCAGCCTCGTCCTCAGTGCCATCTATGCTGGACCCGCAGCAGGCCCTTGCTACCTCAACTAGCCTCCTGAAGAGCAAGCAGAGCAATGTCAAGAGCAGAATGTGCTAGGATTCTTGGCCTTATACAGTGATGCTCTTGAATTTTGCCAACGGGCAATACATTGAATGAACATATCCTGGGTGATTGCTGCAAAAAATCTGGGAGAAAACTGAAGTTTTCTGTGTGATTTGTACATGCAAGTCATTGTAACCATTTCTGAACACAGTTTAAGTGATACTTGGCATAGCTGGATTATGCTATTGTCATTGTTTGCTGTTGATAAAATTATGGATAAATTTAGAAGTAAAGATCTAAGAATCAAGTATTTCTCTCATTGGTAAGACAATGATTAAATGGACAAGGAAAGCTAAGAGGAATATGTAAAAGGTAGGAATTCTGAAACTTTTAAGACTTCTTATTTTTTAGACTTCTTATTTCTTATTTAAGTAGGACTTCTTATTTTTTTACCTTCAGAGCCTATTGACACAAAAATCAGAAACAGACTTTTTAAATTCACTGACCCATGACAAGAATAGCCCTGAAACTAAGCCTTTTATAACCCACACTGATCAATAAATTTCTAACTATTCTGAGAAAAAAAGAGAAGGTAATATACAATAAATAGTCCTACAAATGAAGTGATACATACAGATCTTATTTTTAATACAAGAGGCTAATTATCCACCAAGTAGATACAGCTCTGATCTAACAGACTGCAAAGCTAAATTTAGTTACACCAGACGACGGGGCAGAGAAAAGTTGTTGGGGGATGTAATCAAGCCACATTTAAATATTTTAAAAGTTTAAATACCTTCATCCCTTATTACCTATATTTATACTTGCCCTCTCTATTTAAATTATGCAAAACTGTGAAAGCAGTCTTCCTAGAATTTCATACCTGATTATATTTCCATCTTACATATTTAAGATTTTGGTTACTAGATAATTAATATTTTTTTTTTGCTTCTTATTGAATTTACATAAAATATTTGTCTTCTCAAGGTTGACACCTGAAATGAGAATACTGCTGGGCTGAGTATTATTAAGATTATTTAGTTTATTCCTATCCCCATATTGAAACAGAATTAGGGAACTTGAGTCAACTGCATAGACCTAAAGCCATTTCTACAAGGTATCTCTTCCCAAGCTAAGCGGACATTTTGAAAGTGAAGCATTGGAGGAGAGCCACCTCCACTCCAGGTACCTCAGACTTTGGTTCTCAAGCAACAAGTAGCTTCATGTCCACGAATCCATGTCAGGAGCCATGTACTATAGCCACACTGGAGCCATTTTGAATATGGACCTATGGGACAGTAGAAAACCCCCGGTTGGCTAGATGCTTGGGAAAGAGGTTATGAAACTAATCACACGCTTAGCTTCGATTGTTTCTAGCAACTCTTTCAGAATGTGATTGATGCTGTATTTACCAACATCTTGTTACTGATTACCTATGCTATTGTTGATATGTTGGTTACTATTGTTGATATGGTGGTTGCTCAAGAACAATCGGTCTTGAGACCATGGCCTGCGTCCCAGTTTCTCCTTCCCTCCCAGAGCCTTAGTTACTGAAAAATATAAGAACCCTCAGTTGAAATCAATAAACTGACAGCTTGATCAGACTTACTGTCTTGCTGTCCATTCTTTGTGTCTCTTGTCCCTTCATTCTCTCCTAGGTTTGTTGCGACCCCCGTTGACTGTCCTGCTGGACAGGCCAAATCCAAACCTCCAGAGAGGAAATGAAAGATCAGGACCAGTACTAATCTGCCTGATCCACAAGATAGTGAATAATTTAATACAGGTTGAGCAAATAAACCCATTCCATGTTGTCCCTTTCCTCAACTTTGTTAAAGACGGGCAGTGTCAACCAATTATTAACACTTCAAAAATGTAGAAAAAAGTGGTCCCGGCACAGAAGCCTAGAGGCTAAAGTCCTCACCAAGCATGCGCTGTAATTCCATGTGGGTGAAGGTTCTAATTCCAGAGGTTCTGCTTCCCATCCAGCTCCCTGCCTGTGTCCTCGGAAAGCAGTCAAGGACGACCTAAGACTTTGGGACCCTGCAACTGCGCGGGAGACCCAAAACAGGTTCCTGGCTCCTGGCTTCAGACTGCCGCAGCTCCAGCAATTGCAGCCACTTGCAGAGTGAATCATTGGATGGAAGATCTTCCTCTCTGTCTCTCCTCCTCTCTGTGTATCTGACTTTCCAATAAAAATAATCTTTTTAAAAATGTACAAAAAAGTTGAGCTGAAAAAAATGTGCATTTTTGTTGGTACAAAGGTTCTTGAAACATGCTCAAAGTTTTCCGTGATGCATTTCTCCATAAACTGAAGAATCCTTGCATGCAAGAACGAAACTCTTGATCTCCCCTCTATTGTACAAGAATTGTGTTTACTGCATTGTTCAATTTTATTTGCCTGCCAGAATGTCTGACTTCCAAGATTATTCATTCTCTATATTCTAGCCTAATGTTAATATTTTTAGAAGTAAGTATTCACATTTTTGTAATGCCTGTATTCTGAAAGTTAATTGAAATCAGTATACAAAATCACTGTTCTGGATAACAAAACATAGTCTCTTGGATGTGTGAAAATTAATTTGTAAATTCCTTTAGCAATGGAATATTCCTCTCTGTGTAACCTTTACTGGTGGACTGTTATTGTCGGTGACTGTCCTTTCTGAACCACATTTAATTTCTGCGGTATGGATATTTGCTTTCAATCAAACACAAGTTCAAGGTGTGATTTTGCCCTTTCTTTGAATTATTCCATTTCATACTTTACATCCGTGTGGTTTGAATCTTGCACTTACATCGCTTATGCATTGTGCTGACGAGGAGTAAACAACTAAAATACCTACATCTCATTTTCTTTTAAATATATTTTTAAAAGTATGTCAAATTGAGCTGTGCAAAATAAGAGGTTTGTACATTTTTCACATTCAACGTTTGCTTTGCTTCCTCAAAGTGCAAGATTATCATCTATCCCATTCAAATTATATTAAATGCAGAATCATTCAAATAGTGCCAGATGCCAATTTAAATTTCAAATGGAAACCTGCTCATTTGCTGACTCTTCATTCATTCTTCTTCCTCCCCAGCCCTCCCATCTTGTATCCTGCTTCTTTTTTCCATTTATGTTGAAGAACTTGGTAGGTATTTCTCTGAGGAGAACCTGCACTGTGTACTACCTTGGAACCCAAACTGCTCCCATATTTTCCCCCGTGCTGTAGCTGTACTTCTGTGGGCTGACACTGATAATATACAAACCTCAGATAACATCAGGCTGTGTGAAGTAAAACAGAAGAGTGCTCCGTTTATTAATATTTATTAATTCAGTTGCTCAAGAAAGGGAAAGAGGAAGTTTCTTTCACATTTTTTTTTCTCAGCAAAAGTTAAAAAAAATAAAACGATTGAAATTTATAATAAAGCCATTATAGATTCATGTAAGTCCATGCAGCATTTGGGCTTTGAAACTGTGTCTTTGTCTTTAAAAAAAAAATAATTTACAAGGCAGAGTGATCCCCACTCCCACACACACACACACACACACACACACACACACCAAGGGAGAGAGAGACCTTCAAGACTTACAGATTCACTGGCCCGAACACCACAATAGCTAGAGTTTGTTCAGGCCAAAGCAGAAATCAGAACTCCAGTCATGTCTCACACCAGAGTGGCAGCAGGCCAAGTAGCTGAGTCAGCCCAGTCTGCTGCTTGGCTAGGCGCAGTCACAGAGCGCTGGCTATGAAGGGAAGAGCCACGTGCTCGAGCCAGCTCGTAGGGTGGGCTGCTGCATTACAGGTGACAGATTTCCCGCTGCGCCGTAATGCATACTCCACATGTTCTTAAAAAATAATTCCATGGTTCAGGAAGAAGAACCAAGTTAGATAGATGGTCCCACTGCCATTTTTTCTTTTTCTTTTTGTAAGGAGTTGGATAAACTAGGACATAAAGTCAGGTCCCTTGTTGGGATGAGAAAAGAGGAGTCCCTTTGAAAGTGTGCAATGTTTGCTTTTCCTTGTAAAATGCTTTTCTAAAGACAAGATGCCAATCCCACTCCTGAATTGCCAGTTTTATCATGAGAATAGCAAGGAGACAGTGATTCTACCTCTCTGAGTTGTAGCTTATCAAGGAAACAGAACAAGTGTACCCATGACACACTCCCCATAGCCTTTGGTTTTGAGCCCTGTGAGGAGCTTTATCTGCATTCTCTAATTGATTGCTAGCTGCTGTTCTACTGTGTTTTTTTTTCCCTAGAAATTGTGACTAAGAGATGTCACATCAGCTTAATTTGAGGGTGTGCCTCTCTTGGACCAGTGCTCGTGACAGCTTCAGCATAAGGAATCTGTCTTTAATAAATCTTGCTTTGCAGCTGATCTTCTTCACAGAAATTCTTTCATGTGAGACAAGAAGCAAGGGTATCTTCGTCTTTTGGCCCATTTCCCTGTAACATTTTCTATTAGGATTTGGAAAACAACTGAGATGAGATGTCTTAGAAAGGGCAGTGAGAAGACACAGGGATTGTTATTATAAGGTATTCAGTAGAGGTGCAAACTGAACTTTAGTTGAGAGAGAGAGTTGATTTATCCCTTAAGTTAAGTCCAACTCTGTATGATACATCTCTCTGGCATAACATTCTTTAAAATAACATTTTCAAAAATTAAATGTAATATACAGATAGTAGAGGGAATGTATTGTAACTGTTTCAGGAGACGCACTTTGTGAGGCGAGTAAATCCATATTCCGGGCACCCAGAGCAGGTGCTACACTCCATCTGTCACCTACTCCTCCCGTGCACTGTGGGGCCCTTCAAAGGGACCCTGGCCTCGGAAGCCACACTTCAGCTTTGCTTGATATTGACCTTTATGTAAATGTAATTACACCATATGTGATTTCCATGCCTGAGAGCCCTTATTCTCATAATGAGTAGAAAAAGTAGAATTAGAAAACTGACTTTTCCTCTTAGTTACAAATTCAATTCCTCCCAGCATTTAATAAACTTTTATTTAAAAGGAATGTTTTAGATTTATAGAAGAAAATGTGTAAAAAATTCTATATGAAACATTTTCAAATATAAGTTTCCTACTTTTTCTGGCAAACATTTTCCATACTTACCACCACTTGGGAATTGAAACAGTGGAGGAAACAGTCTCTCTCTCTCTCATGCATGCACACACAATCCTTTCCTCTTATTCCACCGTTGTGATGAATTTTTTGTCTTGTCATGAGTGGTCTAGACATTATTTTAATCCCTGCCCTCTGTTGGGTCTTGTCCTCATGCCCTGAGCTGTTGCTACTATTCCCTCAAAGTGGGCTTAAAAGAATCCTCTTTAGATCTGGTACAATGAGTCGATTAGCTAATAATTCCCCCGTTCATGTTCAAGGATCCCATATGTTCACCGGTTTATGTACCAGCTTCTCTACTTCTTAGCAAGCTGCCTGCTTGGGGCCTAAGAAAGCAGAGGATGGCTCAGAGGCTTGGGATCCTGCACCCACGTAGGACACCACGAAGTTCCTGTCTCCTGACTTCAGATCAGCTCAGTTCGAGCCATTGTGGCCACTTGGGGTGTAAATCAGAGGATAGAGGATATTTCTATCTCTCCTTCTCTGTAAATCTGTTTTTCCAATAAAATAAACAAATTAAAAAAAAATACTATGGGTGCGGCATGATAGCATAGTTGTTAAGGTCCTTGCCTTGAATGCACTGGGATCCCGTGTGGGCGCCAGTTCTAATCCCAGCGGCCCTGTTTCCCATCCAGCTCCTGCATGTGGCCTGGGAAAGCAGTGGAGGACAGCCCAAAACTTTGGGACCCTGCACCCGAATGGGAAACCTGGAAGCAGCTCCTGGCCTTGTATTGGCTCAGCTCCAACCATTGCGGCTGCTTGGGGAGTGAACCACTGGAGGAAGATCTTCCTCTCTGTCTCTCCTCTCTGTATATCCGCCTTTCCAATAAAAATGAATAAATCTTAAAAAAAAAAAAAACTTTTGACAAGGTTCTCTAGTCTTCTTTCAGCCCCCCTCACTGTCTTGTCCATTTAGAAATTTTTTTCTACTGTGTGAGACAACTAGAGCCACCTGTTTATTGCTACTAAATTTCTTCCCACATCTCTGGCTCTAGCATACCGACCAGAACTTTATTATTTTTATTATTATGACCCTTTAACATCTGTTTTTTCTGTAATGGATTCTTCGCCTTGCCTTGATTTTCAAAACCTTGGCAAACTAAGAAATAATAATTATTGGATATGTCAGTTCCTTTTGTCAAACAAGTGTTTGTGGATATGGAGCTGGAAGGTTGCTTAGAGGAAATCTGATGATATCACCTGGTTCTTCCTGCTAATCATTCTCACTTTGGTTAAGGTAGTAGCACTTACATTGTTTCTCCATTATAAAATGACTTCCCTTCTCCTTTCATACTTGTTTTTGGAAGCCAATCACTATATCCAAGTTCATCCTAAGAAGAAACTGGGACAGGAGCATGAGTTTCCACCTTCTGGATACTGGCCCACTGGAAGACATACAGTCTAGCTGTGATATGATTTTGAATGTTCCTTACTGTAAGGATGGCTTGTCACTTTCTCCAATTTACTCATCCCATTATTTCCTACCTTCTATAGGGGTCTATGTGCATTTATTTTGTACATTAGGTTACCAACTAGTAGTATATTCCTTGTTGTCTGTGTGCAATTATGCCATCATTGGTCTCTGTGAGTTCTTCCAAATACCATCATATGTCTTTTGGACACAAGATCAATTATTTAATTATTGGCTTCTTCTTTAAATGTTGACATAGGTATTGTCTGAAGAGGGCAACAATGCCTGCTAATATTAATTAATTTAAAAAGTAGAATTCATTTGGGATGCTTGCATACACATGGGTAACTAGGTAGAGTTTTGACTCCTCAGCTTCTAGTCCAGTTTCCTGCTCACAACTGCAATGGGATAAAGCACTTAATGGCTGAGACACCTGCTTCCCCACCTCTAACATGGGAGAGCCATATTGAGTTTCAGGCTCCTGAATTCAGACAAACATAACCCTGTCTAGTACGGGTGTTTAGGGAAGTAAGCCATCAGTCAAAACATATCTTTTCTGTTTCTGTTTATCTTCCTCTCTGTGTTGAAATGTCAATGAAAACTAAAAAATTTAAAATACATGACATGGTAGAATACCAAGCAAATATTCCACCTGCTAGCACTAGCATACCATAAGGGTCCCACTTCACCTCCCGGGTGTTTCACGTCCCTTTCAGCTCCCTGCTTACAGACTGGGAAAGCAGCAGAAGGTTGCATGAGGCTTTGAGACCAGAAAGAAGATCCCGGCTCCTACTTTTGGATTGGCTCAGCTCCAACCATTAAGGTTATTTGGGGAGTGAGCCAGCAGATGTGGAACTTCTCTCTTTGTCTTTCCTTATCTTTCTGTAGAGTCTGTCTTTTAAATAGAAATAATAAATCAATCTTTTTTAAAAATGAAAATAAAATTGAGAGTTCCGTAATTTCCTTCAGGTCAACCATGAAGGAAATGAGTGACTAAATACTCAAACCCAGAAACTTTGACATCAAAGTCCCAATATTTGTGCCAGCACTCGACCACCCTCACAAGACCATGGAAGCCAACCAGAGTTCAGCACTCAAGCAAGACTGGTCTCCCCATTAGAGAAGGGCCTTTTAATTCCTGGTGCTCTTACTAACTAGTCTGATTATCTCAAGAACATACTGCAGTCACAAAAGGCTAATCTTCACAGATTCTGACCTATTACACATAAAAATATGTGTTTTTGTTAAGCAATCGAATGTGTTTAGATTCACCTCAGTATGTCCATGTTGCTAAATTCCAAATAGTCATAACAAACCGTCATTCATATGCAGAAGTCATCATTTATGTCTAGGAATCAGTACATTGTGCATAGTTTTCATGTATTGATACATTTCATACAGTTGAAACAGAGCTCCATACGTATCAGGTCAATGACACAGGCAGTTACCACTGATAGTGCTATTCTATGCCATGCTATGATGGTTTACTCAGGATTCTGAAGAAAGTTTCCATTATCCAAGAGGGGAAAAAAAAAACCTCCACATTTTGAGAAATTCCATTCAATTTTTACTAAATCCATAAACATTGGGGCAAGTTGTAAAACATAAATTAAAAATTCAGTTAGGAGTTGTAAGGTAAAAATAGATTGCTGAATTACATTGAAATATCTTGACAATTTTACACGTGAAAAAATTATTGATAACTACTATCCCTCCTGGATTATTAATGGTTATATATGCCTCAAGCAATACACATAGTGTTAGCCCTATCATTCCTAGGCATATCATTAATCTATCTCATCATTCTGAAACCAAACGATGTTTAATGATGGCAATAAAAAGGTAATTAGAACAGTAATTTTAACTGAGAACATGTTTATAAATGTGGCCCAGTGATCTTCATTGATGTGTACTTCCTGTTCTGAAATGCATTTCATCTCATTTCTAATCCATAACCATAAAATTATTGGAAAACAAACCAATGTCTAAAACTTTAATCTTTTGTTTGGGAATTGATTATCATAATAGAGAAACATATTGTCCTGTTATAGACAAACACACTTTGTCCATCAACGTGGATGTAAAACTTTTTCCAATCACATTGGCAAGTAGCTGAAAGCCTTAATTCTCCTTTCGGAGCTGCACTCCTCAAATATTTGCACTAATTGCCATTCCTTGACCCTTGTCTTTCTGGATCAAGCTTAACATCAACAGTTAAGAACCATGGAATAAAACACCTTCCCTTTTCTTTGAACCTCCAAGTTATATGCAGTCTGTGTGAGAGCAACTATGCCTATAAAATTTGAGTCTGCTTCCATCACCACCCAAAATTTGTGGCTTTCCATCATGGCTATGTAACAGAAGCAGTTAGGGTCTTGAGTATCATACATCATTACAGATGTATGAAGTATGAGTCTGGACAAACACTCCAACTATTACTCATGGGCTGGGCAAACATGCCATCATTTTATTTAAGTTCTGTTTGAAAAACACAGAAGTAAAATATAATACAAACTTATTGTGATTATGGGCTAAAAAATCCTTAAAGGTAAAAATAGAAGCAATGGTTTTAGCACACAGGAAGCATTTTTTTTCTTTTAAAATTAGCAAATGGCTTGTTTAAAGCAAACTAAACTAAGCAACTTAAGATGCAGAGACAAAGAAAATCTATTCTGTGCTTAATCCCAGTTTACTGCAGAATTGAAACATACTTGTTTGACACATTATAAAATAATAAAAAAACAATCCAGACAAATTAAGTATCTTTATCATAATGATGTGCCATAATGGTATGAAAAATGTAGCAGTCTGCCAGGAATTGGAAATAGAAACCTGTTAAGGAATCATTCATTAATTGTCAAACTCAATCACATTTTATAGATGGCCAATGTAGGTGCTTGGAACCCACTTAAGGTATAGGACATTCCAGCATTTGGCCAAGGCTAACCATGATATTTTCCAGTTTTGACAGAGTAGTTTCCTTGTAAGTGTTGCTGTTTCTTTAGTACCCTGAACAGAGCCTAACATAGGTGTTTGACTGTCGTCTGTTCTTTCAATGGGTAAAGAAATGTGCACAATATTGTTATAGTGGTGGTCATCAAGATCACGCCCATGGCTGACCTTTGACCAGTAGGACTCACAGCACTTAGCAGTCATATCCCATGAGCATGACTTCCTACAGTGAAAAAGTGAAAGACACATGGATTGAAGTTCAAAGGAAATAAGACACAGCTACAAGAAGAATCATTGAAGCTACAATTAATCCTTCCAGCAATATATATATATAAATAATATTATATTTACTATATTATATTATAAATATAAGTATATATAAATTTTATTTAAATATAAAATATATATTGGTTGGTAATATATTATGTGTTAGATATTATATTATCTAAATATAATAATGTAATATATTATTATATCATAATATTAATAAATGTATATTTATTTCATATATAAAGAGAGAGAGAGAGAACCAAAAGGAGAGTACATTCTAGCCCAAGAAATGTTATATATATAAACATAAGCAGTTCAAGCACAGTTAATCACTCCCACCAGGAAATGATAGGGACCCTCTGGAAATCTCCATTCCTAAATGCCAATTAGGGTCCATGCTTGCAGGCAGCCTTGAATGTATCAAACAATGGCATGCTGTTTTAGTGCTTTTTTTATGTTACCTACATAAATTCTGGGATCATTTGCTTTTGCTTACAGGTAAAAATGATAAAAAAAATTTGATAGTTTCTTAGTTGATGTGATAGTACCTGTCTTTCCACAATGGGCGCTCTTTAGAAAGTTGCCTTATTTTAAAATATACTAAACCTCATCTCACCATCTCATCATCACCAGATTAAAGTCCTTCCGTTAGCTGCTAAAATGCCTCAAGTTTGAATAGCACTTCACTGTTATATCCGCTTACTTATGAATGAAACATCCTGAAGATTGGATCTGTTTGATTGACTCATGATGTCCATACTATTAACATTTCTTTCAGATTATAGGATGAAAGACATAGAGACTCAGAATATAGCTCAGAACCAAGAAAGGAAAAATTATCTAAGGTATCAAGGTACCAAGAAAACAGGCTGTAGCAACTTGAAATCACCAGTTTCTTCTGCTTACATGTATGTCACAAAAAAAAAAAAAAAAAAGAACCTGACAGGCATGACAGCTTGAAGGCATGACTGGATGCCAACAAATGTTAAATGAAATGTGAAATTGTTAATTCAACTGGGAAAATATTAATTGATTTATAGTCAATATTTAGACTATCTAGGTACGTAGAATTCTATCAAAGGACTATTCTTTTCCTATAATAGAGTTGCAGTAGTAAATATTTTAAACGTGACAATTAAATATGCTTGCCCCTAACATGTATCTTAATCTTGCAAGGTGTTTTCCTTCAACTGCAAATTCACTGTCACTTTTAAGTTCCTGTTGACCCAAGACCATTCATCACCACCTATTTTCTTCTTTCAGGAATCAACAGTCACCTGTTTTTCCTGAATGAAAAAAGATCTTCAGTATGTTCAGATGGGTGGAAGACTTGCAGGACTCTTCTACAGAAGACAATGAGAGAGCAAATGTTTGTGTAGTATAACATCCATGAGAAACATACTTTTAAGCTATTCCCATGACAGTCTAAGCAAAAAATAATTTTGCAAGTGAAACTGGAAGAGACCCAAAGTTGCACATACTTCCTGTCCTCATCTTCTCCTGTTGCAACTTAGCAAAGAGAGCCTTCTGGAAACTAGATTTGAACACTGCTAGCATTGGTGTGCTTCCAAATAAGAAAACATGTTACATGATCAAGCCGACAGGGTTAGTTAAGTAGTTGATTGAGGTGGAGATTAACTCCAAGCCTGGGCCAGTGACACAATAGGACAGTTTTAGACATCTCTACTGTGTCAAATAGAAACTCTACATGATCCTAGCTCCTTATGGAGCAAAGGAAACTTTGAGAGGCAAGGTTGCAAGCACATGTTCTCATCGTTTGTAATTAGGCTTTTCTCCTCTTTTTCATTTCTTATATTCTATATTCATACTTGTGTCTTTTATCCATAAATCTTAATCACTAGCATCATTATGTGAGAATCAGCAAGTCCCTCTGTGCAATTCAAATTAATACCCATATAACAGTATAAGGGGGGAAAAAGCTTCATCGTATCTGTACTCTCGTCTGATAAATATATGTTACAGTAAATTACCTAATTAAACAAGCATAACACGAAAATTTGATGTTTGTGTCTATATATCTTTGAAGAAGTAACCATTTTCCTTTCTGTGCTATTTATTATTCTTTCAATTTGCAAAAGCTGAGTAATCAGGAATTCCACACCACGGCTTTAATTGCAAACATTTCCACTAAGTGCTGATGTAGAATATTCTGCTGCTGAGTTTTTGAAAAGTGACAACTTTTTCTTTTCATTTCGTTTTAGTAATTAAGGTGGCTTTATATAATCATATCTCATCCTTATCAGCATGGTATTACTCTCTAATAAGTACAGTTTCTATTAGTAGTTCAATCACTGTACAAGACACACAGGTGATAGCAACGGTAACAACCGCAATAATAGCTCACATCGGGTGTCCACACGCCATGTTCTAGGCATCATTGTAAGGCCATGAGATGCTTTGTTCCATCTATCAATGTTGAGCACAGTAATCAAACATTTCCATGCAGAAAAATGTCAAACTAAACCAACGCAGCTCACGGGTACTTGTTCTTTGGAGTGTTCATGTTTGCAATTTCGTATCATCATGGAGCTTCTCTTCTCTATTTCTGGGTAAGCCAGTCATGAGTCATTCATTTGTTTATCAGGAAGACGTGTTGGTTTATCCCTCTACTGCCTCTCACCATTCATGTCATAGCTCTCACTCGCTCCTTTCAGGACCTCCCTTCACTGAGTGTAAGAGTTACTTAGGGGGCTAGCATAGTGGTGCAGCTGGTTAACCTTGCATCCTGGGGCATGACTCTGTGTCCTGGCTGCTTCACCACACATCCCATTCTCTGCTATAGCTTGGGAAAACAGTAGAGGAACGCTCAATATATGGGAACCTTAAACCCATATGGGAGACCCAGAAGAAACTGAGTTGCCAGCTTGAGATCAGCTCAGCTGTGGTCATTATGGACAGTTGCACAGTGAACCAACAAAAGGTAGATCTTTTCTCTTGATCTCTCCCTTCTCTATAAAATCTGTTTTTCAATAAATCTTTAAAAAAAAAAGAAATTTCTTGGATATAAACAAAATTAAACCAAAACAACACAAATCTTGAATGAGCAAGCTTGGGTTTTGTCCTATGACTTTGCATGTATGACATGCTTCCAGGTGATGCCATATTGTACAATATAAGGAATAAAGTCCTCAAGAATTCTCAAAGCTTGAATCTTTGCAAACCTCACTGTCTGCTGAAGAGCTGATCTGGGGATGTGTTCCTGGGAGTGAGCCTTACTGGCCCATGTCTACTCATTCTGCTTCACTAACAATTCCTTTATTGTCCCCTTATCCTCTTTTCCTACTGAACCTAAAAAAAAATCTTTGGTTGGAAGAAAATGTGTCATTGCAGCAAATAGACTTCAAGTCATCCTGTCTGGACAGCAGATAACAGAAGCATATGCAATCCAAATAAAAACTATTTTCAAATATTTTTTATCAGATATCTCTTAAACAATATGTGTTAATGTATTAATCTGATGAAGATGCTGGTTCGAAATATCTCTGGGGAACTTTTAAACAATAACCTGGTGAGCTCTGCATGCTCACGTGTTGCCTTCTGGTAACCTTCTAACTGCAACTAATTTTCCAACACGCCAACAGGGCACCCTCTATCTCCTCAGTGATTTATCCCACTGTCTCAGGCCTAACTCTGCTGGATTTACTTTTTGCTCAGGAAATGCAGTGCATGGATCCATCGCAGCCTATGAAAAGATGTAACTTAAAAGAATGAATAAAGGACCAAGGTTGGTGAAAAACGAATGCTATTAACGGTGTCCAACACTTTCAATTGGTATGTCAAGGAAATGCAAACAAGAAAGAAGTTGCTTTTCTCTCTCTTTGTAAAATTGGCCAAAACTAACAGAGTGTTGTTCTGTGGAGCTGAGCATGTGATGATTCTTGAAGAAATTTGTGGAAAATGTAATTAAAAGATAAATTTCAGGAGAAGAAATTTGGGCACATTAGGTGCAGCTGCTGCTTAATATTCCCATATTCCATATTAAACTGCATGAAATTATGTCCCGTGCCCTTTGTGACTCAGTTTCCTGCTCATGAACTTGAGAGCAAAGAGGTGGTGGCTCAAGTACCTGGGTTTGTTCCACCAAGAAGATCTGGATGGAGTTTTGTCTCCTAGTTTCAATTTGGCTTGGTACTAGGAAAGGTGAGCAGGTGGACTGAAGACGTCTCAGCCTGCCTCTAGCTCTATGGCTCAATGTGTTACACATAAATCGATCACACTTTCTTAAAAATAAAGAGATGGTTATTCTGATGCAAACATTTTTTAAATGCATAGCTTTTCCAGAATATGAACTTTTCAAGAGCCCTCAGACAAAGGAAACGTGTATGCTCTTTCCTATTTGAGACAATTAGCTTTGGATAATCTATCCTAAATAATTAGGCAAGCATTCAAATGCAATTTAACACACATATTTAGATTAAAAAAGAGGAGAATGAAAGATAACACAGATTATATCTAAAATATACAAATTTGTACATTATTGGGTCAAATTATCCTTTTTTATGATTTATTTATTTTTATTGAAAAGGGATATTTATAAATAGAAGGAAAGACAGAAAGAAAGATATTTAATCCTCTGGTTCCTTAACCAAATTACCACAATGGCCAGAGCTGACCCTATCTGATGCCAAGATCCAGGAGCTTCATTCGGGTTGCCCATGCAGATACAGAATTCCAAGCTTCTGGAGCATTCTTTTCTACTTTCCTAGGCCTTAAATCGAGAGCTGGATCAGAAGTGGAAAAGCAGGGACTCGAACTCATGCCCACATGGAATCCCAGTGCTTTTAAAGGGAGGATTAGCCAACTGAACCATCATGGCAGGCAATGGGGTCAATATATCTTGAAACAAGCAATGTGTGATCATCCTTGCCTAAAACACCAATAACTTTCATAAAGACAAATTTAATAAAATTACAGTATATGGATATAATACAGCATCAGTACATTGTCTTAATATGCGTACAGGTATTTGTGTATGTGAATCTGGAGAAGTTGTGGGAGATGTTTTCAATAAATATTACAGCATTTGTACCTTAATGTTAAAATGTCTTTTTGGTTTTTCTCTAATTCATAGTTTCACTGTTAATCAGCTTGGGCAAATACGTAATTTAAAAATAAATAAGTAAGCCAGCCTTGAGATACCCAACTAAATTTAACACATTTAAGCTCATTTCTAGTGACCAAAAGCTAAGGGCAATCCACAGCCTTTTCTGCTGCTGATGACCTGATAATATGTGTTATTAAAAGAAGTCATTTCCAGTTATTGTATTGGAATTCAGTAATTACTTTTTCAATAAAGAGAGTGAAAATTATTAAAAGCAAAAATGTGGAATAAATTAGCTTTCTATCCTACACTCAATTAAACTATCATAGCAAGAAGGTAATGAATTAAGATAATTTGAGGAGAAGAATAAGGCTTTACAAAGCAGATTTTTAACACTCTTCTAAAATCCATTAAAAGACTCCAAAAGAAGATCACAGTGAGGTGGGTAGCCCACAGACACTTCACAGGAACCACAGCATGCATGGTGAGTAGGCACGGAGTTTTTGGTACCAGGAGTGTTGCAGCCCTATGTACAAAGTAGCTCACACAGGGAAAGCATAGTTTCTGGCAATGAGCTGAGCAGCAAAACTGTTTGCCAATGCCTCCCAGCTTCAGAAAACAGCAACACTGCTCTGCTTTAGGCATGTGCAGTCTCAACGAGTCTAGACATATTTCAGCAGTCAAAAATTATAGACATTTGAGACCAGCACGGTAGCCTAGTGGCTAGAGTCCTTGCACTGCATGCGCCAGGATCACATATGGGTCCCAGTGTTTGATCAGCCCAGGTCTCGTCATTGCAATCACATGGGGCGTGAACCAGAAGATGTCTCTCCTTCTATCTCTGTAAAATCTGTTTTCGCATAGAAATGAATAAAGCTTAAAAAAAGAATTCAGAAAATGGTAAGCTGTTGCCACTCCTGTGCTCTAAATTCTCCAACGTTTTTCTCTGAATATTAGCGTAAGATTTCTCCCCAGAAACTAAGAAGCTCTACAGGCTACATGCTTCGTCCACTTCACATTTGCCTATAAAATATGCAGCAGTTTACTGAATTCGTTTACCAAATGTAAGTTACCTTTCACATAGCTGTTTATCTCAATAATTCTGAAATGTTTCATGGGGGAACCCATCCTTTTAGAAGGACGCACATTTCCTTTCTTTTATTTACGTTTTTCTTTTTCTCGTTACAGTTCCACAGGCTCACAGATTTCCCCTTACACACCCCCTTTTCCTCTCCCTCCCACTGTTTCTCCCATATTATTATTAAAGTGTAATCTTTCAGCAACAGCCACAAATCCATCATTCTTCTATTTAAGTGTATAATGGTGCTGCAGATATAGACAATGGTTTCAAGGATGTGCCTCTCAGTGGTTCACGCTGCCCTTCCCTCAACTGTAGGACAGAGCAAGCCCATTGCTGCCCCACACACTTGCACTTGCTGTCCCTCAGCAACAATAGCTATTGTCCTTATCTTTTCCAAGGCAGGGAACTTGGACTCAAATGCTACCTCCTTAGAATTCTCCCACCAGTAGTAAAACAACAATAATCCCACAGTCCAATCTTGGCCATTTTCTGTCATTTTCAATATTTTTCATGATCCATACTAGTTTTATCTGTCTCTGCTTAGTATGCTGTGAAATCCATGAAGGAGAGAAGATATTCCCCCAGTCCCTAGGACAATGTCCGTTACAGAGAAGATCAACCTACTGTTGGATAAAAGACCAGGCCATGTGGGAGATATGGATTGCTTCTTGTGTCCTGCAGGAAATGTGAGGGGAGAGGGTATGGAAAGATGGGGAATATACAAATCCCAATTTTCTAGAGTCCTATGTAGAGTTGACGGACATGACAGAGCTCAACACTGCTGTGGTTCTTCCAATTGTTTGTTTCACTCAACTTGGTTATGACCCAAATGACCAACATGATCACATATATTAAATATATAATATATATAACATATAATACATAATATATATTGTCTGCATATATTAAAATGTCACACATAATCCAAACATCCAAATACATAACTATCGTTAATAAATCTAATGTTGTTAGATTTAAATATAAAAGGAAAATCACACAAATGTCTCTAGAACCACATTTCTATCAACCATTTACATGTTCACTTACACCCTCTCACACCATATGCTATGTGAGGATTTAGCTTAGCTAGAAAGAAAAAGGAAAAGATCAAGTTTGTACGATGAAGCCTACTGCTGTTCTCCCTAGTAGTATGAGCATCTGGGTGCAGAGTATTGCCATAAGAAAAAAGGAGAAACGTGAAAACAAAAGTAGGATTTTCTGTGCTGTAACAGATTTTCATTTTCATTTTTTTAAGATTTATTTTTTTTCATTTGAAAGGTAGGACAGAAGAGAGACAGGGACAGAGACAGCATCTTCAGCACTCAGGTTCTCTCCTCAAATGACTGCAACAGCCAGGTCTGGGCCAGGCCAAAGCCACGAGTCAGAAAAAAATGATAGTCTCCTACAGTGGTTGCAGGGTCCAAGTACTTGGTCATCTCCTGTTGCCTTCTCAGGGGCAATGGCAGGAAACTGGGTGGGAAGTAGACCACTTGGGGTTGGAACCAGATCTCTGAAAGGTGTTGTAAGCATTGTAAGCAGTGACTTGACTTTGTCTACCACCGCGCCAGTCCTGAAATGGGAGCTTATAAACTTTGAATTCAGGAAAACAAAGTGGGATTACTCTTTTTAACTTTTATTGTTGTGACAATCGGGAATTTAAACAATCTCCCTTACTAGTTTATTTGAGCTCACTGCTGTTTATGGCAGCCTTTACAGATAACCAGGAAAAACTAAAACCCAAATGTAAGCATTATAAATAAATGAAATTATGTCCCAAATTCTCAAACCTGTACATGAGGTGCTTAGCTCCATCTTAGCTATTACCACTTAAGGGTGGAGCTCCACTGACGTATTACTAAACTCTCAGGTTCCAAAAGATGATCCATGAAGTTAGCCTTCAGTAGATACTTTTGAGCCTCAAAGTTGGAATTTGGAAAAATATGTGGATCCAACATAGCATCAAATGTTCATTCTTGAGTTTTGTCCTCTTGTTTGCATGAAAAAGACATTTTTCATGCCAGGAAGCAGGTCAAGCTAAGCCTCAGCCTCCCAGCAGGGCAGACTGTCACTGATCCTGGGCACTTCTGGGTGGGAAGCAGGAGCTCACAGATTCATAGTCAGTTGAATATCTGCTAATAGTGAGTGGCAAAGGTAACTGTTTCTGACCTCATTCCATGCAAAGATTTGAGGAACGGACTGCAGCAAAAATAAGCACAGTTCACCCTAGTCCACCATTTTTTTCACCGAAAGAAAGGCATATTCTTGGTATTTTATGAACCTTTGGAAGCACACAGGAGTCACAGATTAAACAGAGAGATCACAGGTGGGCACACAGTTGAGTTCTATGTTTTCCCTAGTCATTTAAGTCTCTAGATGTAAATCTCACTTTCCCTATGGAGCCACAACTACAAGGTGACTGGATAGAAAGAAAAATCAAAGCACACAAATAAAGTAGGGATGTTTCCTGGGTGCAGTGGCTAAGGCTTTAAGATGCCCATGACCTTTCTCAGAGCACCCACTTCAATACCTAGCTCCAGATATTGACTGTGACTTCTTGGTAATGCAGATCCTGTAACACTGTGATGACAGATCAAGTGATTGGGCTCCTGTCATGCACAAGGGAGACCTGACTACACTTGAGGCTCAAACTTGACTTGGCCCCCAACATGGCAGACATTTGGAAAGTAAAGCAGCAATTGGGAACTCCTTCTCCTGTCAACCTCTTTGCTTCCAAAATAAATGTTTTTTTTTTTTTTTTTAACACAGCAAAAAAATCCACTCCCAGAAGGAGAAGAAGCTAAAAAAAAAGTTTCATAAGAAAAAAAAGTATAGCCGGGCTTCTCAGTTTCTTGTGCATATTGTGAGGCTAGAAAAGAATAATGTGAAAAAAATCTCCTTTTTACAACTCAGTCTAATGTGGCATGCCATTATAATTTCTGGCTCAGTTAGCAAATGACTGGAAACACTGCTTTCTGCAATTTTTCCTAAAATGAGAGTTATGTGAGCTGTTCTGTGAATGTACTTGGAATCAGCTCAAGATGGGAGCATTCATTGCACTTGCTTTTTTTGTTTGTTTGAGATACTTCTCAGGTACCTGTGTGGGCATCTGTACCCATTAGGATTACGGATTTTAGAGATACCAACAAAGAAAACGAACAAACAAAAAGACCTGACAAATTACTACAATGGCTGTGCTGGAGTTTAACACTTTGTGATCAGTCTTGAGTCACCCGGAACATTTTTGTCAGATGACCAAACATGTGGAGTTTACAGATTATAACAGATCACTAGCAGTGTTTTTACATCAGAGGAGGCCAGAATGTCTTGAAGTCACTGTGGGGTGGCAAGAAAGGGAAAAGAGATCTAAGAAGAGGCTTGAATGCAGGGGTCTTTCCCAAAGCTGCTTAAGGCCTGAGCAATGACATGGAAGACAAGTGGTGTTCCTTATAAACAGGGTGAGCCTGAGTAAATAACACAGATTCTTTGAACTCCAACTTTTATTTGTGAAGTAACAGATGAGACAGTCATAAACAAAAGAAAAACCCAGAATAGTGCTACATTATCAGTTTACTGATCACACTTTTTTTTAAATGTCAATGAGACTTTTGAGAGTTCTGTTCTGATACATCTCCCCATGTCAGCCCTCCTCTGCCCCCCACATTGAACTCTACTGTTAAAGGATGGCTCTATAGGCATTAACCCCCTGCACTTCTGGGTTGTGAGAGTAACAAGTATAGCCCTAGGTTCCTCCACATCCTTTAACACAACCTTAAAGAGACATGCATTGGGCCCGGCGGCGTGGCCTAGCGGCTAAAGTCCTCACCTCAAACGCCCCGGGATCCCATATGGGCGCTGGTTCTAATCCCGGCAGCTCCACTTCCCATCCAGCTCCCTGCTTGTGGCCTGGGAAAAGCAGTCGAGGATGGCCCAATGCATTAGGACACTGCACCCACGTGGGAGACCTGGAAGAGGTTCCTGGTTCCTGGCATTGGATCGGCGCGCATTGGCCCGTTGCGGCTCACTTGGGGAGTGAATCATCGGACGGAAGATCTTCCTCTCTGTCTCTCCTCCTCTCTCTGTATATCTGACTTTGTAATGAAAATAAATCTTTAAAAAAAAAAAAAAGAGACATGCATCAGCAATAGATTCTTTGAGAGTTAGAAGGATCACTATTTACCTGGAAGTGACTGATAGAACTTTGGCAATCACTAGACCCTTTATTAGTCACTAGATAGAATAAAACATACAGGATATTTTCAATTGCACAAAAGAAATGCAAATACATATTATATATTCATCTGTTTTATGACTTAATATCTGTTCCCTATCTCTATAAAGACCAAGATAATATAACCAGATTATTTTAACTCACTCCTTAAAAAATTATATATCTTTATTAGAAGGGCAGATTTTAAAGAGAATGAGAGCTATAGAACTTTCATCCACTAGTTTATTTCCCAAATGGCCTTATTGCACAGAGCTAAGCTGACCGACTGATGGGAGCCAGGCACCTCTTAGGGGTCTGCTATGTGAACACAGGGTTCCAAGGACTTCATCCAACTTGTTTGCTTTCCTAGGCCTTAACTAGAGAGCTGGATCAGAAGTAGAGCAGCTAGAACATGAACAGAGACACATACAGGCTGCTGGAGCCACAGAATAGAGGATTAGCATTCTGCACCGATGGGCTAGCTTCTTCATTCTTATAGCATCTGTTTTTGAACATATGCAAGTGTCAGAATTGCTGAATAAATAAGACTACATAGACAGTTGTCTTTATAATTCAGTTGTAACTTCTTACATATTTTAGTTCTGAAATGCTAATTTTTGCTGGTATTTCATTGCATTTTATCACAGTTTTTAGTATACTTCTCTTTATCACCTTCCCTTTTACAATTAATTTCGCTTCTATTATTTTTGCTTTGATGCAGTTTTATACTTCAAATAACCACATTAAAGATCTTTTCACATCTTGTTTACTTTTACTTGCTTTAATTTAGCTTTTATATTACATCATTACATATATTTAAGTCCTTCCTCAACACGCTTTCCAGTTTAATGTTCTGTTCAAAGATTCCGCTCACAATCTGCATTTTGATTTTCTGTGTGAAGGAACTATTTTGCGTTTTTGAATCACATGTTTCAGCAGCGTTTCGCTCCACACGTAAACACTAAGTGATAGCAATGATAGGGCAGAACTACACTCACGCCTCTTTTTCTTAGTGGAGCATTTTTATTCTGAGGTCCTGGTGAGCCTCACTCGACTACACTGTGTGAGTTGCATTGTATGAAATTATTGGAACAATCTCATTTGAAAATGCTGAAATTATCTCAAAGAGGGATATGGTAGCATTTATTTTCAGAATGCAGTAAACATAAAATGCTACTATAGTCACTACCAACTTACTTACTTACTTTTGCATAGTCTGTTTAGCATAGCTCTGAATGCTCTAAATATGTAATATGACAATAAAAGAGAAGAGGAGTTTTAACTGATCTTGAAAATGACCACTCAATTGTCCATGGGATTTCCACGTCCTCAGAAGCAGCCCATAAAACTATTTTTTCTCCACCACTAAAACAAATGCCTTCAGACCTTGTAAAACCAATGTTATAATTGAAAGTCTTTCCCTCACTCTCCCCCGCCTCCTGCAACCCCACTCCCTCTCCCTGGTCTCCTTGGTCTGATTAAGTTTTGTAAGACAGGCAGATGTAAACACAAGGAATTGTGGTATTGTCAAGTGTGTGTATGTATGCACACACACAAGGTGTCTAGACATTTAGTGGACAAATATTTGCCCTACCAGTTAGAAAGCCGGCGATGTTGGTCTTATCCCACAGAGAACTTAGGGCCATTACCAATGTCCAATCTTGACTCCAACTTCCTGCTAATATAGGCTCTGGCAGGCAACAAGGATGAGTCAAGTAGGCTGCTCCCACCAATGTGGACCCCCTGTTTTGAGGCACAGGATGCTGGGTTCTAATCTGATTCTTTAACTGTAGCTCTCTGAGGAGTGAACCGGTTGAAGACAATTTTTTCTGTGTGCCTGTCTGTGTCTCTCTGCCTCCCAAATCAGAAAAGAATCAGAAATGTAAATAAAAGTATTCGTGGATTAAAAAAAATTATCAGAGCCTTGCTTGATGAGTCAATACTTAATCCTTGCCTTGCAAGCACAGGTATCCCATAAGGTTGCTTGTTCCTGTTTCAGCAGCCCCGCTTCCCATCCAGTTCCCTGCTTGTGGCCTGGGAATGCAGTAGAGGACAGCCCAAGACCTTGGGACCCTGCACCTGCTTGGGAGACCTGGAAGAAGCTCCAGGCTCCCGGCTTTGGTTCGTCTCAGCATCTTCTGTTGCAGCCACTTAGGGAGTGAATCAGCTGATGGAAGCTCATCCTCTCTATCTCTCTGTAGATCTGAATTTCCAGTAAAATTAAATAAATCTTAAAAAAAAAGTCAATAAAATAAAGAAATGCACGACACTCATTGCCTTTTTTCCTCAGAAATGAAGACTTTTTTTTTTTTTAAAGATTTATTTACTTTCAGTTGAAGGTTAGAGAGAGAGGGAGAGACAGAGAGACAGTTTCCATCCACTGATCCATTCCCCAGATGCCTGCAATGGCTAGAGCTGGGCAGGTCTGAAATGGGGAGGCAGGAGTTTCTTCTGAGTCTGCTATGTGGTTGCACACACTCCAGCACTTGGACCATCTTTTGCTGCTTTCCCAGGCCATTGGCAGGGAGCCAGTACCTGTATCAGATGCCTGCTGGGGCTGCAGGTGGAAGATTAGCCTACAATGCTATCACAGTGGCCCTGAGAATCATTTCTAAAAACATGATTTCAAAACATATACATGCATTCTTATTATTAAACAATGATAAAAAATGATTGTAGAAAGTTCAGCAGATTCATGTGAAAAGAGTTGAATGTGTATGTTTCTCAGCTCTTAGTAGCTATGTCAGCAGATCTGTGGGAACGCCATGGAAGAAAAGGCGGATGTCAGAGAGCTGGAGACTTCGCAGAGATGTTTAATGTGCGAAAATGTTCCCATGACTACATGTCTTACAGGATATCTCCTGCTGCCCTTCTGTGCTTGTAGATGGCACAGCAGCAGCCTTCCCCCCCAGCAGGAAGCATCCCATAACATGACAAGAGCTGCTGCTTCCAGCATGTCCCTTTATGAGAAAACAATGAGAGCTTCTGAATCATCTCTTCTAAATTTGGTCTCAGTGGATCTATTCAAATGTTCACACAAATGCTCTTGCAGCGCCCCTTTGCAGACCGAGAAATGAATACACACCTCAGGGAATATTTAGCCACATCCCAATTCACAGATAATCATCTGTTGATGTCTGAGACTTTTGGACCCATGTATCTGGGGATGCAACAGTACAAGCCAACAAGTTTTGTGAGACTTTCCGATCTTTTGAACGGCAAGTTAACTGTACTGTTGTGGTCACAAGAATTTGGGAAATCAGAGCATGTTGCTTCTGACCTGAATGTGTGGAGAACTGTTATGGCCTAAATAGAAATACCTTCACACTGCAATCTTCTTTTGGCAAAAAAATAGGAAAAAAGTGTTGTTCTGCATTTACTCATTCACTTACTCATTTTATCTAGCTGCAGGTACTTATACCTACTGTAACTGAGAAACAATTTCCAACAGTTTTAAGAATGTATTGTTTTTGATCTAGAATATATTGATTGTATCCTTAATATATGAAAAATTCTAATCAACAAATGATCAAACCAGGAATTTATTCAGGGAATTTAGATAGCTAACCATTTAAAAATACTCCTCTTCCATCATATCAGAAAATCAACAAACTTTGTAAACATTTAACACATGTTAAATAAAATCTGTTAAATTTATAGTAATCATCATAATATCCTTTCAGTAACCAAGCATTATTGAGTTTGAAATTTGAATAAACGCATACATTTTAGTGTGCATTATTGTGACAATACTGTGACATAAACACTTAATTGACATTGCATAACAAATTAGTGAAATTTATTAAATGCATATGTACATTATCTTTTGTGTTTTTACTACACCGTGGACACAAAGTTCTTGTGGTACCCTAAGCCATTAAAACAATGATTCAAATTCCTGAAATTACTTTGGAAGTTATATTTGATCTTACCTTGGCTAATTTATACCATTTAGATTTCAAACAACTCAGAAATAAAAGAGGCTATATTGGAAATAAAATAAAGCACAATAATTTGTCACTTTCTACTCATTTAAACATAACCTGTTGATGGCAGATGAAGTTAGATAGTTGAAAATATATAACAACAGTTTTATCTGCATTTCAGATCCTGTAACATTTTACCCACATTCTTCTTTCCCAGGCCACAGGCAGGGAGCTGGATGGGAAGCAGGGCCATTGGGATTACAACCAGTGCCCATATGGTATCCTGGCGAGTTTAAAGCAAGGATGTTAGCTGTTAGGCCACCACACTGGGCCAATTATCCACATTCTTATTGGATCCTTCATATAAGCCAGGAAAGAGCCAAACTTCCTCCCTTCCTGCCATTCCTTATTCTTTCTTAACACCTGTACTCCACATTATGAAGTGACAATACCAGCAACATTTTAATAAAGTAATGGGTATCTCCAAGTCTAGCATATAATAAGGGATGGTTATCACAATGGAGCTCATGTAATCAACAGGCAATGTCATTGAATCAAATGCAAAAATCATGTTATGCAGGAATATAAATAAAAAGACTATAGTGTCATATTGAACATTGCCACAATCAGTAGCATATATATTTAAGGATTCAGTCATAAGTTCAAATTTTTTTTAAAGATTTATTTCTTTTTATTGCAAACTCAAATATATAGAGAAGAGGAGAGAGGAAGATCCACTGTACCGGGCCTGTAAGCTCAAATTTTTTAATAAACTGAAAGTCTTGACCCTGGCATTGTAGCCTAGTGGCTAAAGTCCTCTCCTTGAACACTGCAGGATCCCATATGGGCGCCGGTTCATGTCCTGCGTGCCCCACTTCCCATCCAGCTCCCTGCTTGTAGTCTGGGAAAGCAGTCAAGGATGGCCAAAAGCCTCGGGATCCTGCAAGCTACATGGGAGACCCGGAAGAGACTCCTGGCTCCTGGCTTTGGATTGAGCAAAGCTCTGGCCTTTGCAGCTGCTTGGGGAATGAGTCAACTGATGGAAGATCTTCCTCTCTGTCTCTCTTCCTTTCTGTATATCTGACTTTCCAATAAAAAGAAATTAATAAAAAAAAAAACACAGAGAGAGAGAGAGAACTGAAAATCTGTTTTTCTATTTTAGATGGGAGACCACTTTGATCACAAGATGTTTAGGACTTTGGCTAGATCCTAGGGAGCTGCCTCTTGTTCTGTTAAAACTAAAAGTCATTTGGACATCTTTCTCTCTCTCTCTCTCTCTGCATATATGGCAATATATAAGTCAGCATATGTATACTCAGACAAAGAGAGAAAGAGCTTCTCAAGAGTCTGATTAGCAATGTTTTTTTTTTTACACATACATTTTAATTTGAACTTTATGAAACCAATTACTATTTATCCAGGTGAAGAATATTTAGTTTCCACTTTCACATTCAGGATGCCTAGTTTCCATATTTCCTAAGATTTCATGAGCGCCATCCTCTGCAACACTGAGTGATTCCAATTCCAGAGGTATTGACTCCACTGGGTCAGAGACGGAATAGGCACCTAGAGTTCCTAACCACTGTTGCGTAGCATTAAATTAGCCAAAGTGATACTAATCATTACATTAACATGTCTAAGAAACGAGTGTAGATTTTACATATTTTTATAAATACCATATGTGGGTATGACACTATTAAAATATGCAGTGACTTTCAAAACTAATTTAAATCATGATTCATTTTAATTTGCAAGAATCATGAGACAGAAGTTGACCCAGTGAATCTGTTTTGTCTTCCACTTGAGCAATTGTCTTCCGGCTGCCATGGAGATTGAGTGCAACCTTGGCTGATCTCAAACCAACATGGTTTGCATAAAGGTGGTATATACCACTTTCAGGCCTACTTCATGTGCTCTGCTAAGATGTCTCTTCCTTTACATCATTAACGCAGATGAAGGTAGACAGTAAAATACCGAAACACTGAAACATAGTTAAACCATTAGATATAAGATACCTGAAAGCCTAAACAATTGCAAGAGGAAGAAACAACCTTTTAAACTACTCAAATTCATTATAACATGAAGAATCAATGCAATTTTACATTACATAAAATGTCGCATAGATTACCCATCTTGACTAACGTTTTTTGAAGCAGATTTTTAGAAAGCAAATTTGAATATGAATTATATTGCTAAATCACATTATATGAAAATAAAAGTCTTTTTGCAATCCATGCTACTTCAGTCTTGATAAGCCTTGTGAAAAATTTGCATATTTAGGGACTTATTTAGGGACTTCTTTAGGGTCACTTTAGGGTCTTCTGAAATATTTTTGTGACCCAAAGGGCAAGATTTAGCCTGATATTACAGTGCCGCTGCTTAATAAACCTTAAATCTAAAGATGATTATATTAATGAGAATTAATGATTATCATAATAATGAATAATCCTGGTGATTTTATCAATAATGCCTTATTGAATTCATAAGCCCTTATAAGTAATACTGCATTTGGCTTTTTAAATTGTATTACTAATTTTTAGACATATTCAGAATTATCATTAGCATTTCAATTTAAAATATATTAAACAAATCAAGAAATTGTTGATCAGCTAATATAAAGAGGAAAATATTAATATTTGTATCAGGTTATTGAGCCTAAATTTTATGTATTGCCCCATCTTACAGTTATTTCAGCAGAGATTATTATGAAGCTGTTGATGTGTATGAGCCGGCTTAAAGGACAGGAAGCTCTTTGAGTGTGCAACTCGATAGAAGCTACTGAAATGTATCAGTCCTGCACTTGAAAGTCTTTCTGTTTAATGATGTCATTACAATATAGCCAGGACATTATACTGCATTTAAGAGATGCAAAGTAGACATTTAAATAGTTACTGCTTTTGGGCTTCCTATTTATTACTGAGAGCAGCTTTGAGATGGGGGCTTTAAACTCTACTTTCCATTTACTTCTTAAGCTCAGTCATAAAGGATTTCAACATAAGGCATTCAGCATTTCCTAAATGGTTACTTCTTCCTAGTCAATTACATCTGGTTAAATTTCCTTCTTTACTTGTTGCTGATGGTTGTGGCAAGTAGATTTAATATGAAGGACTAAAATAGGACAATTGCCAATTTTCCAAAATTCTCCCTTAGAAGTAATATGATTGACAGCAAATCTGGAAAATAATACTGAGATGGGTGAAAAAAAAAGCCTGGGAGGCACTTCTGAAATGTCTGTGCATCACAAGGATCTAAGGATCATGATTTGTAGTGTTTCAACCCATGGGAAGCCCCAAGAGCAGACAGAGCAGAAAGGAAGTCTTTGCCAGCACAAGGCTGTGCTGCCCGGGGCACAGAACTACTAGATTGGGACAGAACCTATTGGTCATCTCCCTCTGTTTCTTTTCTTCTCTTTTTTTCTTTTTTAATTCCAAGAATACTCTCAATGAGCAGCTGAGACTGCTGTCTATATACAACACAATTTCTCTGTTTTCACAGAAGCCTTTTGGGTTCTGAAAAAAGTTTTAACATTCTGTGTACAACCCTGTTCAGTATCAAATGCTATGAATTCTGGAACAGGAGTTGTAGGTTACATACAACAGAGCTCCAAAAAATTTTTGAAAACCACACAGTGGAAAAGCTATACATCATTTTTTTTAAATTACACCAAAGTAAATATCGTATTTATTGCATTTCCATGGGTGTTTTGATGCTGATGTTCACCGTGCGGTGTATGCACTATATACTTACGTTATATAACCTATAACACATTCTCACATGTAATAGTTATCTTCAAAATTCTATGTGGCTTGAACTCTTATGCCTATCCTTTTTTCACTAATGAGAAAAAGTCAAATCTCAGTGTTTTTTTGGCTTACACCATGACTTCTATAATTATCGCTACTTCCTCTGTGATCATTTTGATTGCTTTTCCAAAGCTCGCACGACCCAGAGAGCTGTTTTTACTCATTTCCTTCTTGCCTATTCATCATACTTTAAGATTCAGTTATTAATTGAAATAGCTGTGACTTGAATATGCTACCTTTAAATTACTTTAATAAAATGTACTTGACATACATTAAAATTGCAAACAATTTATTATTTACTAGGAAAAAATCTCTCTCTCTCAGAGATAATTTTCTGTTCCCTGGCTCACTCCTCAAATGTACACAGTCCACAAAATTTGGGCTGGGGTCAGGCGAAAGTCAGGAGCTATAAAGTCATTATGGATGTCCCCAACAGGTGGCAGGAACTCAAGCACTTGGTCTTTGCTGTCATCCATGCTTATTAACAGGAAGCTGGATCAGAAGTACAGTAAAGAGAGGGGCGGAACGGGTTTAGAAGTGAAGGGTTAAAGGAAGGGTTGGACAAACGAAACACAGCTTGTGCTGCAATGGGTTCAGCCACTGCCTGTGATGCTAAAAATCCATAAGAGTACCAGTTCTTATCCCAACTGCTCCTCTTCTGATCCAGGGCCAGATAATGTGCCTGGGAAAGAGGATGGCCCACAGGAGGCTGTTGGTTTCAGTGAAACCCATTGCTGTCCTTTGTGACCATTTAAGAGGGTGAATCAACAAATTGAGGCTGTCTGTTTCACTTGTCCTCTATCTGTAACTCCTCCTTTCCAGTAAAGAAATGTCTTTACCCAAAGAAATAGAAGGGGAAGGGAGAGGAAAAAGCAGAGTAACTGGCACTCAGCTGACACCCTGATGGGGAGTAAGTGTCCCAAGTGGCAGCTTAAACTGCTGTGCCACAATGTCTGCCTTTCTATACCAATTAAACTTCTTTGGATGACGTTCTTATGTAATCTTTGCCGATTCCCATAGCATGGATACTCCCACAAAAGATTATTTCAATATGCAAAAACTATGGCAAAGGACTCACGGCATTGGTGTGAATTTAACAGTCCTGCTCAGCCCACCCAAGCTAATTCCATTACACCACTAGCATGTCGGATGTATTACCTGCTCCTCAAGAAATTACGGCCTATGTAGAGAGATAGATATACAATTCAGTAAAATTACATAATATGGGATAGTTGTTGCTACAACGGAAGTGTGTCTCCAAAGTAGACCAGATGTAGACCCTATATGATAATACTGAAGGCATGAAAGGGAGGATTCCTTTGTCAGGGAACTTGAAGTGCTGGAATCATAAGAATGAGTGTAAATCTTTTCAGCAGAAGACATTCACGCAGTGGAAACGTGTGTTCAAAGGCATGGAGGTATGTCCTGTGTAGACGTGTCAGTCCATGGCACACTAGAACAACTTGTCAAAAATTCTATGGGAGGGCTTGGCGGTGTGGCCTGGTGGCTGAGGTCCTCAGCTTGATCCCATGTGGCCGCTGGTTCTGGTCCTGGCAGCTCCACTTCCTCTCTGTCTCTCCTCCTCTCAGTGTGTCTGACTTTGTAATAAAAATAAAATAAATCTTTAAAAAAAAAATTCTATGGGAGCCTCCTTTCGCAAAGGTCATTATGTTCTAAACTTGTTGTCTAGTTGTTTACTCACTTAGATATATTCCATGATAATTAAGATGTATCTGCATCTAATTTTATAGCTAAGACATCATCTAACTTTTCATCCATATCTAGAGGTATATCTAAAATTAACATGTTTTCACACCTCCTTCGGGGGGAGGAACAAAGCCTTTAATTGCTTCCTCATTCACTTCAGTAATCTGCAAAGCCATACATCTAAGCACAGTGAAATCCGTTCTGGATCATTTGCATGGGCTTCTATGCATTTATTTTTGGATGTCTCTCTCTCTCTGTTTCATTCAATATTTGCTTGCAATTTTGGAGCCATATTTGCTCTCTGTGTTGCTAGTTCCTAGGACAGAACTTCACACTTTAGAGATTCTTAATACCTGTGGGTACTTGTGAAGTGTGTTGAATGCAGGAGATGCTTCTTGACTTCAGCTCAAGAGCTTGAGCAAGGACCAATGAGATTGTACAGATTGAAACACTGATGTCTTGGTTCCTGGCTTCACTTTCCAACCGCTGCTGCCATGTGCTCAGATGGAATAAATACTAACATCAAGTAGGGAACGAAAACTCATCAGGTCCCTTCTGCCTGCTGGAGTTTGCCCATAGGCTGGGATACTTCTAGCTTAAGTTCAGCTCATGCAGGATTATGATTAAGCAGGTGAGAAGAAGAAAGGGCTTTAAGGAAGGCTACAAGTGGGGTAGCAGTGCTGATCCTTGCATGGCTTTGCACAGCTATGGGGCATTTCTCAAGTTGGGTGGAACCTATGACTACCCTGGTCAGCTACAGACACCAAAAATTTTATTTTAAATTCAGAACATTTCAGGTCTGGAAAACACTTTCAGATATCAACATTTGCAAACCTTGATCGTGACTTACTGGCTGAGACTCCAGAAGCAGCTTGCTCTGGGATTCCTTCTAGATTTCTGTGAACATATTCTGGTAACATTAACTAAGTTAGACTTATTATTAGGAATGTACAAGATGATGTAATTTTAATGCCTATCCTCTAGTTAACCTCTCCACCCCGATCTTATAATATTTCTGCAATAGTGAGTAATCAAAGGAGGGACTCCAGACCCCCAATGACCTGGCATTAGATATCATCTCTGCTGATTTTGTCATCTTAGAAAAGTAACTTGATCTACTTGGATTTCAGTTTTGTCATGCCTGAAATGAGAATAATCATAGCTACCATAAAGGATTGCTGAGACAAATTGAAAGATCTAAAGAGTTTAAACTGGTGCCAGCTCATAATTAATAAGGAGATCAATTTCAAAGATAGGTTAGAATTTGATTGAGGAAATAATTGAATTTGAGATTTCGGTAAGAGAACTTAACCCCTACAATGCTCCTAATATCTTTTTCTAATTCTTGTGACTTTTTCACTCAATTTTATTCAATATTTCCTATTGTTCATTGATAATCAACCCATCAGTGAGCTTTCCAACATAACTACAGAGTATATGTCATTATTTATCATCATGAAAGATATGCTAATCACTATTTTACAGTTAACTTCAAACAGCGATGTACTCATCTGGTTTTAAGATCTTAGCATTCAAAATCATTTGGAAAAGTTCTTAAAGTTTCTTCTGATGCTTTTTGCCAATGTTACAGTGCATTTTTAATAAATATGTATATTTTTACAATAACGGAAATCTCCAAAACATCCTACCTCATTGCTCCACGTCTCCACTGAGTAAGCCTGATTTAAGATTACATTTTTTTGTATTCAGAGTTCTAATATACAGTCCTGTAGTAAGCATGGCACAAAAAACAACCCTCAAAGTCCTGACTACTCAGTATGCACGAACTAGTTACAGTATATACTCCATGAAGAGCTCCTGCTTACCTAACAACTGGTCAACACTGACCTTAGGGTGTAAGTTTCATCATACATGTCTCTTCAAAAGTATGAGCTGCTTGAGGACACAAATGCCATTTGTTCATTTCTAGCTTTCCAGCTCATGTCCCAGAACAGGTGGCAAATCAACATATATATACACTCAATGTATCTTAGAAATTGAGTAATTATTGTCCATCTATCCCTCTTTCCTTCCTTCCTCTTTACCTTTCTTCCCACCTTTTGTCTCTATATCCTTTCCTCCCTCCATCTTTCCTTTCTTTCTTTCTTCCTTATTTCTTTCCTCTTTTCTTTCCTTCCATTGTTAAGTAACTATTTAAAGATCAAATAATAAATAATTAGGGTTTGTATCCATATGACTTACTCTGTGATTTGATTATATATGGTCAATCATGTATTTGAGATCTGGACTTTTTATCCATTCACGGTGTAAATGATAAGACTACAATCCTTTTTAAATAATTCAGTGAAATCCACTCCACGTATGTACAATTGCTTTCTCCAATTGTCTGTGGATAGATTATTTTCTAAGATTTACCTTTTCAATACTGTCCTATCAAGATATTATACAGTACCAAAACTTCTTATCTAGCTTACTTCACTATGTGTTCTAATTTTGCTATAATTAGACTTTATGAGCTGGTTGTTTTCATTTTATAAACAGAAAAATGGAAGCTCAGAGAGTTTAGGTGAATTTCTTTCTGTAGTCAGATTTTGATCCCAGAAATGTCATACACTATGTTAGGATGAAGAATGGATTCTCTTAGGAATAATTTAATCGAATCGTCTTATTTAGGTATCTAATTATATTCAAGTAATACTGACACATTTGAACATAAATAAAAGATCACTAGCTACATACATCTAGTTCTAAGATCTTAGCATTCAGCAAGGTGTGCTTAAGAAATTAGGATATTAATAGACACAAAGAGAAGATTCTAAAGTTTTAATTAGCCCTGCCTTGTTAATTAAAATATTTGTTTGAAATTTCGAAGTCATAAACAGGATGAAGTTAAGAGGAAAAAGAAGAAAGAAAGAGAGACAGAGATTTCTTACGCCTGATGATTCATTCTCCAGATGACTCTCCTAGCCTGGACTTGATCAAGCCGAAGGCAGGAAGCTCAACAGATCTTCCACATGGCAGGACCACAGCCATCTTACGAGGATTTCCCAAGTGCAGCAGCAGGAAGATGCACTGGGAGTAGAACAACTAGGACTCGAACCAGCATTATGACTGATATGGAAGGCTAGCAGCACAAGTGGCATCTTTATCTATTCTGCCACAATGCCAGTCTCAGTGACGCCTCTTGAAGCCGAGTCACTATGCTCATGCTACCTTTAGCAGAAACAAAATATGACACAACAATCATAAAGAAATAGACATGGGGTGTGGTCTGTGGCACAGCAGTTAAGCTGCCACTAGAAGCCCTTGTCCATATCTGAACGTCTGGATTTGTGTTCCACCTTTTTGTCCATTCCTAAAAGCTTTCAGACTTGGAAATATTTCAGATATCAGATTTTGGTATGCAAACTATATGTGCATTGTTTTGCTTATTTAAAGAAAAGAAAAGAAAATCAACAAAATTTGAAGTGATGTATAATATGAAGATAACTGCGTATAACTCTGCATTGAAAGATAAATTATAGCTCCTCCAAAAACAGTAGAAGAATACTGACATAATGTGAGAAGAGGAAAAAATATCTGCAGAGAAACTGTTTAAATGCCAGAAGGAAGAATTTTTCTTCAACAGCTAATCTTACTTGACACCTCTTATTGACCCTACTCGACTGTGAGAGTGAAGAAGCAATTTGTTTACTTGGGGGAAAAAAAGATCACAAATGCATGATCAGGTCACAGAGATTTAAAAAAAAAAGATAAAATTTCAAAATATTTATTAGCCTTAGATCAGGTAGAGAATATGAATAATTATGGAAACATGAAATTCTTGGGATGTATTCTAAGTAATAAAAAAAATGCATGCATTCCTTTTTCACTCAACTCAGAAGCTCAAGTCGAGTTAACCATGCAGGGGTACGATCACCTTTCATTTTGGTGACATCTAGATGAGAAGCTGACGATCGAAAGTGATGTTTTCAGAAGTATTTTTTTTAACTTCATGAGCTATTGCCCTCACAAAATGTATTCTTTTCTTTGAAGAAGTCGTTGCACAGTGAGTTTGTCTTTGTTTAGCAGTTATTGCTCTGAGGTTGGATTCCTTCCTCAGGTAAGGGGGTAATATTAGTTTCTGAATCAGAAGTTAAAGAAGATCTGATAGCCAAACAATGAGGGGTGCTGAGGTGGTTTAATGGCAAGGGGAGTCTAATGAGTAATAACTCCTTCTGAGGGTTGAGCACTGCCCAGAGTCAATCACACTGCACATCTTAGGCGGTCGGGCTAACAACCTGTGCGCCCTGGACTCTGAACTGGAAGGATTTCAGAATGTTCCGTGGCGTCAGCTTCCTCTTGTCAAATACTTAATGCTTGAGGCTGAATTTCCCTCAGTCATTGATGCTCATAGGAAATTCTCTCAACCTGCTGTAAATGAATTAGCTCTGAAGAATGACACTGGCTACCCAGGATCACAACCAAATTGAGTGAATATTTGGATGACTTTCATACACAAAGAGCCATAATGCTTCTGATACTAAAACTACTTCTCTGTTTTTATAGTCATATTTCTTTCTTCTGATGTTCTAATCATCTATTTGTTGCTAAAGGCTATCAAGGGATATGACCAAATGATGATCATTTTTTTTCTGTAATTTTGGAGACGTGATTAGTTCCTGGAAGCTGTGTTCTTTATGGAGAAATGACCTACAGATAACATCAAAAACAGCAGAAATTCTGTAGTGGAGCCCAAGTTACAAAAGAATCTCAGACTCGGAGAGGAGCATCGCTATTCATGACCAAATTCCAACTCCGGTACCTAATCACTTGCTCCCACTTTCAGCTCTGTGAACTAGTCATGATTTCCTTTAATGTTCACTTGATTATTAAATACAGATTAAAAGGCTATAAATGGAATTACTGAGTGAAGAGAGAAGAGTATTTTGGGGGGGTTTTATAAAATATCACTATTTATGTCTTGCCAGAGTTGAGTCAGATCATTCCCTCACCCAACACTGCGTGAGTATTTCCATTTCTCATATTCCCACAACTGAATTACTGCTCCTGGCATGTGTAGAGATTCCTTTGAGAATTAATATCATTTCTAAAAAGCAAATTAACAGTGTAATCATATTTTCTGCCTTGTTTTCTTCCATAATAGAAATTCTCAATCTCCTAGTGAGGGAGAACCGTAAGGTTCCTTCGGGAGACAAGGGACCAGGGCACCAGCCATTGCCAGCCCCTCCGCCTCTGCTCACTCCCCGGCTGGGGGGCTGCCAGCCCCTCCGCCTCTGCTCACTCCCCGGGTGGGGGGCTGCCAGCCCCTCCGCCTCTGCTCACTCCCCGGCTGGGGGGCTGCCAGCCCCTCCGCCTCTGCTCACTCCCCGGGTGGGGGGCTGCCAGCCCCTCCGCCTCTGCTCACTCCCCGGCTGGGGGCGTGGATGCTCTCAGTTCAACTGTTGACTTGAGTAAGGAGGGCTCACACCAGGGCTCTGGATTTGTGCTGCGTTCTCTGTGAACCACATTTTGCTCTGTATTCACGGTAAGGCTTATACATACAATGAAGATGAGTAGTGCTTGAATTTTGCCCCAGATAAGGTGGGCTGGTCATGTTTACTTATTTCAAAAGTGAAGTAAGCCAAAATCTTGGTCCCAAATCTAAAGACTCATTTTCCTCTCAGTTCACCAGAAACTTAGTGACATTTTACCCTCCATCTGTTTCTATTTTCCAATCTCTTAACTGAATACAAACTTGAAAGACACATAGAGTGTGTCTTGTCAAATAGCAGTGTGTGTGTGTGTGAGTGGGTGAGAGAGAGAGAGAGAGAGAGATCTATTGGTACCATCAGCTGCTGATAATCTGGCTCTTGGGTATAACATGGGGAGGCTAGCAGATTCCCTGGTGTGAAGGTCCCCCAGATGCCAGCCATTTGGCCACTAAAATAGAGATATTTTTACATTTAACAAGCAGCAGCATAACGAAAACCACTGCCCCTGCAGGGCAAATTGTCCGAGGTTGACTCAGGGTTTATTTTGCCACAGGACTCCACATCCTCAGGTGGTACCTTCTTTCATTTGACCTGCTGTAAGACACTCAAAGGAGATTTCTAATGCAATGTTCTGTATTTCCTTTCTCCATCTACCGCATTTTATATATGTGTATCTGTACATATACATTTATATATACATACACATATATATACATATATGCGTATATATATGTATATACATTTAACAAACAGAAAGAGAGAGATATCTATTGGTGTCATACTCCCTACAAAGCCATTAGCCCAGGGCTGCTGTTGATTGCTCAGACATAATAACAGGACCCTACATCAGAAGCACAGCATCCAGCATTCCAAAGAGCACTCCAATGTGCTGGTTGTCCATGCTGATATTGCAAGGCATAGCTTAACTTGCTCACCAGCCCAACTATTTCCTCTTTAAGTGGTAGGGAGAGTGGTCCTAATATGTGATTCTTAACTTGGTACTTGCTCCTGAAGAGAACAAGCATGTCAATTCCTCCCAACTGCCCTATAGAATATATTGGAAGTCTGAACGTAATTTATAGTCTGTCTAGCATTTGGAAGTGGTTTCCACTAAAATTTCATAGCCAATACTTTTTCCAAAAGATCTGGTCCAACGTGAAGTGTATCTAAATATAAAACAACATTATAATCTTACCCAGGCCAAAGTTTTCCTTCTAGACAAACCCCAGCTACATTTTAACTATGCCATATTCTTTGAATTTGGCCTTCTCCTTCTGCCAGGTACCCTCATGGTAAATTAACAGTGCAAATACAATAAAGCTATTATGATACCCAGAAAGTGTGAATGTTACCTTATGTTGCAAAGGAAACTGTAGATCCTATTAACAGGATTAACCCTGATATGGATTACTCAGGTGGATCCATTCTAATCACATGAGTCCTTTAAGCAGAACTCTCCTTAGCATCACCAGAGAAATGCGAATAGAAAAGAACTCAAGCCCCTGGCTTGCTTGTTGGAGGAAGTGAGCCAGAAGCCAAGACATGTGACAGTCTGTTGGAGGTGAGAATGGATCTCCCTGTACACCCAGACACATAGCAGGGTAGGAGTGCTACAGCTGCAATAACTCATGTGTCAATGACTCTAATGAGTTCTCACACAGACCCTTTAGGAGAAGGTTCTGCCCTGTTGATAACTTGATATTCACCCCGTGAAACTCCCACTGGACTTCCGCCTTCTGGAACTCTAGCATAACAGGTTTTGGTTGCACAAGCTGCCAAGTTTGTGGCAATTTGGTGTGACAGTCCCGATCTCTTATCTCACAATGATGTCGTTACTCTCTCAGTCTATCCTCCTTGTCACTCGTTTAAGCAATAGGGTTATTTAATTTTCTATCCGGATGCATCTGGGGTGGGCATTTGGCTTAGACGTTAGGATTACAGATGAAGTAGGTGCACATACTTAAGTATCTGACTCTGACTTCACATTCCAGCTCCTTATTAATGCCCATCCCGGGAGGCAGCAGGTGCATGCTCAAGAGTTCGGGTCCCTGCTGCTCACGTGGAACATGTAAATTCCGTTTTTGGCTCCTGATTGCAGACATTTGGGGTATAAGTTGGGGAGTGGGAGCTCGTTCTCTCTCTACCTCTCAAATAAGTAAACCAATTTTGAAAATGAATATGCCTTTCCAAATCACTTTATAAGACTGAGGAACATTGCACTTTTAATCAAACATTTTCTTTATTTTATACTTTCCCAGTGTTTTACATTTCTGCCTTTGTCCTCATTGAGTAAATCTTGTTTATCCTTTATTTCTACTTTTCTAGTGGATGCCATGGATTATTTGTGTTCTCCAAAAAGTCAAGTGCTATCATACTAGCTCCCAGCAAGATGCCATTTAGAGATGGAGTATTTAGGAGATAATTAGGATTAGAGAAAGTCATGGGGGTGGGTACTGGACATTAATTATTTCCCTATGAGGAGGGACACCAGAGATGCTGGTCTCTTCCCCAGCCACAAAAACGGCCGGAAATCACATTGTGAGAAAGCAGCCTTTGTCAGCTACCAGTCTGCAGAACAGTGAGAAAACACATTTCTGTTCAAATCATCTAGGCTTTGGTATCTTGTTATGGCAGCTTGAGCTAAGACAGTGAGTCATCCTAAGGGTCTATAAATCAGTTAGTACTGAAGTCAGACAACATGTTGCCATCTCAGGCTCCAGAGGTAATTACTCCATCACTAGTGTGATCATTCATTTCAACAATCAAGCATATTAAAGCTTCTTACTCATTTATTGGTTTCTTTGCTATTCATTTGTATGTAACTATCAGGCTGTTTTGAAAGAATATTCCTCTTTTTAAGTCTATCCTTGGAAACACCATTGATGCAGGGGCAGGGGGGGCGGTGTTTGGTGCTACCTGGAACTCCACGCATCCCATATCGGAACACCCGAATGAAGTCTTGGCTCCATTTATGATTTAAGCTTCCATTCATATTTTGCCATGGGATTTATAGGGTGCTGGCTCAAGTCTGAGCCATCAAAACATTAAGGGGATCCTCTACAATATATATGTACAACACTTTATCACCACAAGAATTATATTGAAAAGTAGATCAAATACGTAAATTACAACAGTTCAGCTGATGACAGGCAGAGGTTAGCTTACTTCTGAAACAGTAATAATCAGAAGAAATACATTAAAAATGTCATGTTACAAGACAGCCACCTTCAAAAGACGTATGGTTGATAGTTCCGGATGAAAATAACTGACCCTAGATACACATATCATTGAAAGCTTGTTCTTTCAAACACCAACATCACATCACCACAGTCTAGACAGTGTATTTGTTATACTACAAAAGCCTAACCCCTCAAGGTCACACAGAAGAATAGGATTTTCCTCTGTCAATATTCGTATTAAACTCACCAAAAATCAAGTCTTTCCTTTCTTACAATTACATTCATAGATTTACATTCACAAATCACATAAAACACTGAATATTAGTAAGTGTAAGTTAGAATGACTTTCCTACTCAATCGTATCAGCGGATTGTTTAACCTGGCATTTCTTTATCAACACATCAGAATGTTATTTATCCATGCAACACCATCAAAAGAAAAATAAACACCATAAACTCACTTATTTTACATATGGCAATAATCTTTTTGCATGATTGACTTTCATGGAAACAATATTATATAGTTCTATAATTAATCAGATAAGCCTTATCTCATACATTTAGCTGAGTGACTCATTTAAGCAATAGTAGAGAACTCAGTAAAATTAGTGCTATAGAAGGTCTGGAAGAATTCTAATTCTTCCCTATGCATAGGTCTTAAGTTTGTTAATTATATGGATGAAACTTGATGCCAGAAAAATCAAAACTGTCTTCCTTCTTTCTATTATTTTTTTTAGAAGAACTCAGCTAGAAAGAAGGCTGAATGTAACGGAAACATGATAAAAATTGCAATTTAAGAGGCTGGCAAATGCAAGGAAATGAAACACAGTGAGATATGTCAAGTGCTCTGCTATAAATAATATAAAAATATGCAGCTATTCAGATGAAATGAACTATCCTCCCAGTTTCTGATGCTCACTGCAATACCATTTAGTAATGCAGTCAACAGCATCCAAGTAACTATGTAAGCAGCATTTACCAAAAGCAATTGCATAAAAAAGCAAACCCTAGGTGCTTATAATAGAGTTTTCAGCATTTGATGTGTCCTTTTCTGTGTCCCAAATTTTAAAATTTGTTTCTACAAAAAGAATGCCAGTTTTCTGATGAACTCTGGAGTGTGGCTGTAGGCAGCCTTCAGAGAGGCTGACAATGAGAAGACTACCTGGAATGACAAGCTATTGAAGAAGCCAGAGAAGAGAGGGAGTGGGCAGGGCCACCGCGCTCCCATTGGCGGGAGCCCATCTCTGTGCAGAAGGCTGCAGGGCTGCTCTGCCAAGCCCCAGACTATCTGCTGCCAGTTTTCCTTTCCCTACTCCTTTTGCCACTGGGAATGTGGGCTGTTGTACATATTTCAGCTGCACACCATCTTTGCTTTGACTTTAAAGATCTTTACTAAAATCGCCACTTCTTCTTCTTGATTGGAACTTATGATTGTGACATTTTCTTCTACTGGTTTCAAAAAAAATGTTTGTAAGCTGCAAAAATAAAATAATAATAATGACCTATTTTCTTTACTTCTGGGACGATCATTGGAATCATGAAAAAATTCAATCGAGGCACAACAAATGCAAACATCTGAGAAAATGATAACCAACTTTAAACTGAAATAGTCCAAGATGCACATTTTCTAAGTGATGAATCAGCATTCAGCTCACCAATGCTGCTGCCTCCTTAGAGTCACAAGAGGAAACAATGAAAAGAATGTGACCTGGCAGTAAAGCAGGTCCTGCTTCCTTCTTAGCTCTCAGGGGGCAATCCATCCCTCTTGGACCACAAAAGGCCTTTCATGGTTTTTCCTCTTCCTGTGTTTCAGCATCTTCTCCAACTCTCCATACATGTTTTCTTCTTTCAACCAGACTAGCCTGTAGGACCTCCCCAAGCCACAATGCGTTCAAGCTCTGGTGAACTTGAACGACCACATCTCTCTATGATCTTTATTTTTTGGTTTTGTTTAACGTGGAGAATCTCTGCTTATCCTAAAAGACTCACCTCTAGAAATCAGCCCTTCCAAAAACCCGAATATCTGGAGAAATTGCCTTCCCACAGATCTTCTGGTAGCAGCCAGATGTCACTTCCACAGTCCTTACTAACACTTATTTCCTTGACTACTCACCTTGGTCCTCCTCCACATTTTGGGAAAAATGTGTGTCTTTCATCTCAGTGTCCTAGTATAGATCAAACCATCAGACACGTCAGAAACACTCAGTAAAGGAATAAATTTCACCCTGTTTTTCCACTATTTTGTCCAGGTCAGAAATAACATCTTTTCCCGGCATCATTTTATTCTGACAACAGCTAAAGCTCCACTCAGAATGTCATGGTATAGATCTATTTGAATGCTGCTTCGTAGCATCTAATTGTTCGATTCGTCTGTCTGGTTATTGGCAGCCTGCTGGGTGTTAGGAGGGAAGCTCACAGCTATTTTAAGAGCTACTTATCGAGTCAGCCTTGAAAGTTTTGTTTATCGTTTACTGTGTTCTGCCGCCTTTTATATTCCTTGGGACCACTCAAAAGCATTTAAAACCATCTTCCAATTTATTTTTCCAATGTATATTTCCAGCTGAGTTCTTTTTTTATTACTTGAGAGTTCCTCCTGCAGAATCCTCAGACTGGCTTGGAGAGCAGTGCATATCACATGGTTTCAGCTTCTTAGTAGTTTATATGATTATGCCAAGGAATGCAACAGGAGGGAAAAGAAAGGCAGTCACTGTGAGAGGTTAGATAGCACTGCGTAGCAATTAGAGCAAGTGGAAGAAAAGATATAGAAGCTGCAAAGACCTCCACAGGGATTCTTGATCTAATGTTTAAAACTTCCTCCTGAGCTTCTGTTGAAGAGGAGAAAATCTCTATTATGAACTTCTCCTTACTTCAAGAATGTGTCAAGTCATGTAATTAAAGCTAGGAAGCTGGTTGACGCAGGGAAAGCAAACAAAGAGCAGTGACTCAGAGGAGGCGTGGGATCTGCCTCATGATTTTCTCCTTTGTACTTGCAAACGGGAGAGCCAACGTTCAAGTGCAGCCGGAAAAAGGAGCAGGCAACACAGTGTCATCTCTCAGACCCCAAACAAGCTCTGCCACCTGCCTCTCTGTGGTCACTGGGAGGCTGTTTTACACGCCTATAATTAGTATAAAAAAGCAAGTTATATTAGGCAGAAATGGGGGAACAAATGTATTTTCTCTTTAGAAAACTTCTTAGGGCCTCACTTTGAGCATTGAATTTCTGATAAGCAGATTGTCAAACTGTTGTGTGGTGTGAGCGGGATCACACCAGACAAGTCTAGGATTTATTAAGGAGTGTTGATTAACTAAGCTTAGTGGTAACAGGTCCCACTAGAAATAGCAAATCACAAATCCATATGGCAAACCAATCAATCGAAACCCCAAAAGGAACAAATGGTCATTTCCCTGAAGTCCATCTGTTAAGCTGAAGACCTTATGTCCCAGCTTTCCCAGCAATAGATGTTATCCTAAGAGACAAGCAACGAATAACTTGGGCACACTTACACAGGTGCAGACATACACCTTTCCCTGGCTTCTCTGCCACATTCCACTACTGCTGGGCCTCACCTCTCCTGGAACTCCCAATAGTACACAAATTAGAAATACAAAGCATCTTAGCATTGCTATCTTCACTGCTCCACCCAAGCAGTGAACAGAGGGGGAGGAACACAGGCACACAGGGGCCATGCTTGGAGGATACCTGTCCTCAGAGTCTGTTTGTGAGAAGCCAGAGAGCAAGCAGGTGCTGGGGAGGCAAGAGTTGGAGTGCCATTGTGACAGAAGCATCGGACCAAGAGAGTGAGCCCCTCCTTACCATAAGCCTTTATAGGGGCTTGTGAGGGGAATGGTTACACAACAATGCAATACCATCCCTCTCAGGTGATAGGTCAGAGTCACAGGTGGGCAAAAAGAAATACCTAGGTGGATGGAGAGTGACTTCCAAGCTCATGACCCTGAACTAGCTGCCAACCTCACTACAAAGTATCAAGAGTTTATAAAGAGGAGGAGCATGGTGGGAAGTAGCTAGGATAGTTTTCATACTACCAGGGGTTAGGCAGCCATGAGCTTGAGTGAATTTGAATGGTTCACAACTGTATGGAAACTCCATGCTTTCCTCAGTTTCCTTTGTCCTTGTCTCTTGTTGCTCAGTGGGTCAGGAAGCCATGGGGCACACAGGGCTCTGGTCCTACCTGAGGACAGTGAGACTGGGAATCACTGACTTTGAAGAACCCTGCCAGGAATACCAAGTATTCTTCCCTACAGAGAGAGGTTTTAATTTTTACCAAGAAATAGAAGCATATTTCTCCAGCAAAGGGAGTGACATCCACCAATGTCTACTCATTTTTAAATGGTCTATAAACAATTTTACCCCAAAGGCTAAGCTGCATAGAAAAACAAGAGATTCCAGGAAAAGTGTCTGGTGATAGAAATACAATAGTAAGCATGCTTCAAATTTACTTAAACACCTGAAACGTTCTTTTTTCTCCAATTTTATTTATTTATTTATTTAACATGCTTCCCAATTAACATTCACTGGATGATACTTTGATTCAAACAACTCCAGACTGACTACTGTAGGAGCATGAATATGCTTCTTAAGTCATTTGAGCCACAATATTTTCAACTAAAACAGGAGAAATAACAAAATGGTGATGTATTGTAAGAATTTATTAGTCGGTGTGACATACCAAATAAAAAATCAAAGTAGCCCATTAAAACGCCAATTTTTAGTTTCCCTACTTCTATTTTTAAAAAGATCCTTTGTCAATATCAATTTTCTTAAAGTTTTTTTATTCCATACAATCATTTTTAAAGGATTTTTGAAACTCATAAAATGGAATGAAAAACTGGATACTCAATCTCTATGAAGTTAAGAAACTGACTTGTTTTTTTTTAAAATGCCAATTTCAAATTAATAATATGACTTTTCTTCAGTCTATAATGAACTTAAAACTGCAATTTTAGAAACCATATGTCATTGTTCTAAGTTATATTTATCTGTGCTGTAAAGCAGTAAATGTAAACTTGGGCTATCACATTCCAAAGACATAGAACTGGAGAAAGAGACAGTTATGGAAAAACACAAAACGGCTGAGGGGAAAAATGAAAGGAGAAAAGAAAGAAAGGAAGTCAAGAAGGCAAGAAGAAAGGACAGATGGATGAAATAGGCAAGCACTTGACAAGCTAGTAAGATCTCACTTGGGCCACTGGTATTCCATATTGAAGTATTTGGATTCAAATTGTTATTCCATTTCTAATTCTAGCTTCCTGATCATGTGCTGCCTGGGAGGTAGCAAGTGATAGCTCAAGGATTTGTGTCCCTGGCACTGCATGGGAGACCTGGATTGATGTCTAGGCTGCTGGCTTCTGCCTGCCCCAAGCATTTGGTCCTTAGGGGCATGTGAGGAGTGAACCTGTGGATGGAAGGCCTATTAGTTCCTCTTTCTCTGAATCTGTATCTCCCTCTTTGATTTTCAAAGGAAATGAAAATAAATAAAAAATAAGGACACCTACAACTGAGAACATGAAACATTTCTTGGTTACAAGTTCAATGAAACCCTGACACCCAGTCTTGCTCGGCCTGATACCACAGGAAACTGTGAACAGGAATTACATCACAGTTATCTTAGCTCAAGACAAGGAAATTGGGCCTTTGTGTGTCTCTGTGTTGACTGGAGGATGCATGCTTGTGAGGTTCTCCAAGGTGTTTCCCCGCAGCCAGAGAACGATCCTAAGCAGGCAAATGAAACTCTGGGCTTACCTAAGCTACCAATGTTCACAACTGCTGGATGATGGGCCCACAACCTGTCCATCAACAGTATCTCCCATTTGAGAAGGTGAAGTCGGGAGGCTTTTGTACTGTTAAGAATTTATGGAAGGCTACGATAGCTCTCAGATGATGGGTAATAATGATGCAGATGGTGAGAAGTGGGTGGATTCAGGATTTAAGAAATAATTAACGTTGAAACTAAGACTTCAATTGTTTCCTTGCTAGTATCTGATTCCAAATATTGTTTCTCCTTTTAAACTTCTTCCATCTGCTTCAATTTCCAGAAACCACTCAGTTGTTAACTATTTTGCCTGACACTCTGACTTCACTTTGTTTGTTCTGACCCTTCAATTCTTGGCAATTTCCTCTACTCTTTGGAACGCTCATTTTCTCATCCTTGATTTCAATTTATTCCCTGGACTTTTGACCTACCGCCGCCTAAATACCTGTAAATCTTCTATGATCTGCTTTTCTAATCCAAATTGCTTGTCTTGTTTCCATAACCTGCTACTTGTGAAATAAGATGGGCAGAGCAACTCACACTCTGGAATTCAAATGGCTTTGTACAACATCCTATGTTGTGCCTATCTCAACTGTAGCGGCATTCAGAAATTAAAGGAAAAGAAGATAAAAATGAAGTTTTCTGTATGTTTTGAAGAGTTACTGTCCACCATTTTAGGACTATTTAGTGTAAAGACAGCAATATACTGAGCTCTGCTGATGGAGAGATGCAGACGACTTGTAGCCTACTGTATTAACTTTGTTCACATGAATTATGTCAACTGGTGTCACCATCATCATTAACTTCTAAGAACCAACAGTGTCCTCTGTTTAATCAGACCACAAATGGTTTAATCACAACAAAGATGAATAATATACTGATATATTTATATTAAATATGGAAAGCAGAAATTTTCTGAAAATGTAGTTTGTGTGGCTGATTCTCTCAGTGTAACTGCGATCGATATATGCAAGTAATACATAATAAGTTTAATGAAGAAGAATTCCCTGGACTATGGTAATTTTAATACATTTAATACATTTAAAATGAACCATATTTATTTCAATAATCTTGGTGAAAGTTCTTTGAAAATATATTAGTTTATGTGTTGTCTTGCAAATATAAACTTTGAAATAAAATCAACTTTTTCTTTTTGATAACAAACTGCATAGAACTACAAAGTTATCTAAACATACATTTTCACTATGTTTTCATTTCATAATAAAATCTTCTTTTCCTATCCTTTATGTCACGTCTGACAAGCCATGTGCAGAAAGTGTGCAGTCAATTGAATTTCCTCCTATTTTCCAGTGTGATTGATCAAGGATTTTCTGTAAAATTACTCATTTTTTTCGTGCATAGAGGCATCTCCAACTTAACTTTTAAAAAATATGATTAGGAGGAAATTTTGAGCCATACATTTATTTGAAATAGAATTATAGTGCTGGAAATATCCACAACTTCTTACATGAAAGAATGTAGAATGAACAATTAAGTGCTACCCCAGAATAATACTATCAAAATGTCATGAGTAATAGAAGCCTGGCCATCTGATTTATCATTCATCATTAGTATATGACTTACTCAGAAAATGTATAATGAGCAAGGATGCTAAATTAACACAGCTATGAATTCTTAAGTAGAGGAGAAAAAAATCCTTCAGACTGGCTTGCTTCTCAGAATCAGGACCTCTGTTGTCTAAAATACGATGAGTTGGCATGATATCTTGGGGATATGATCAACAAATGCTGTGGTAAATCACCTTAGCAGTGTGGTTGACATTACAAGCAGTTATGAAGGCTAGAAAGCTCACTACTTGATAGGAAGTATACAGAATTGACTAGAAAACTCACTACTTGATAGGAGGAGGACAGGCTACAGATGTCCACAAGAATCAAGGGACTCCAGAGTGTCTCTCTACAGAAGGGCGAGCTCTGTGTTTCCTGGTGACTACCCCTTTGTCTGCGGCAGTGATTCTCAAGCTGTAGCATAAAGTAAATAGCTGGACAGGTTAGAAAAAAAAGCAGTGGCCAAATCCTCACTCAACTTGCACATGCCAGAATCTCATATGGGCATCTGTTCATGATCCAGTTTCTCCACTTCCCATTCACCTCCATGACTGTGTCCTGGGAAAGCAGTAGAGATCAGCCCAAAACCTTCCCACCCTGCACCCATGTGGGAGACCTGGTAGAAGCCTCTGGCTCCTGGCTTCAGATCAGCTCAGTTCTGGCTTTGGCGGCCACTTGGGGAGTGAACCAGCAGATGGAAGATCTTTCTTTCTGTCTCACTTTCTCTCTGTAAATCTGACTTTCCAAGAAAAATAAAGAAAATCTTTAAAAAAAATCAAGATGTCGGGTTGTATCCTAGAGTTACTGATGTGGCGGACCAGCAGCAGGTGGTGAAAGTTTTCACTTCTATCAAGTCTAAAAGTGGTATCAGTCAAAGGGACACACAGACACACACAGACACACACACACACATGCATTTGCATGATTTTTCCTAAAGAAATCATGTTAAATAAAGATCAGCTGATAACTAGCTGAAAACTTTCACGTAAGTGAAGTCTCCCTGGCACACCTCTCTTTCCTTTTGGTGCTCTTTCTCTGAGGTCTCTAGTATGTAAACATATCTGGTGTGCAATTTCATGCATTCATCTTCTGTTCACTGTGTCCTTTCTCTCTCTTCTTCCTGTCTTCTTTTTATCCTGCACTCAAGACTTGATCAGAACCGGGCTAGCTGCTAAGAATTTCAATGCAACTAATTCAAACGCCAAGTGATCACTGCAGATCCGTGGAAAAGACACCAATACACCCTAGTAGGATTGTTTTACTATGGAGTGCTTTTTTCCTCCTTAGTAATAAACATAAACACTGCACTTATAAAATAATATGTGAACTGACTATTTAGGAAGAACTGCCAATTCACAAGAACCAAGTAGCACTTGAGGGTGACATTATTGTTTTGCCATTTAGTGGGCTGCCAGGGCACTATTTACAAAGCTGCTACCCCTCTGATGGATAACGGCTTGTTTCCTCGATGTCTTTCCACTGCCCACGTCATTCCCTGATTCCATCCCACAGCTGTGTATGTGTGTGTGTGATTCCTCTGTGCTGGGGCAGGGGGGAAGGGGGCACAGGCTGCAGTGCTGATCGAAGCACCCCCAGCTCATGCCTATTACACGGGCACAGCCGGCAATGACTATGAAGTTACTTTAGTTTCCGAATTCTTAAAAGCACTTAGGGGAGCTGAACTGAGTTGCTTCTCTCTTACTTAACGGGATATTCTGACCCAAATACTAGTCAACCATATAAAGCTGACTCATGGCTGCCATTCCCCAGGGCCTGTACCCTGACAGCTCACCCTTAATCACGCTCTGAACACCCAAATATGCGTGTCTCATACGGTGTGCATATCAGACAGCATGACCCTCTCTCCTAACTGCATATATATATAAACATATATATATATATATATATTCTTTTACTTTATATATATATATATTCTTTTACTTGTAGCCCCACCACAGAGCCTGAATCCTGACAGCAAATATTCAATTAATATTTATTTATATTGATTGTAAGAAAAAGAAGACAAGCACGCATCCACAAGATATCAGAATAAGCTTGGAAAGTGAAAGCAATGGTCGTAAGTGACAAAGTTCAAGTTTACATATATTGTAGGTGCCAGGTCAGCTGCTCTGCATCCTGACGGAACTAAGCCTTAAATAATGTAATCACACAAAGGCCAGTTAGGAGGTACAAAAACAGAGATATGAACATGTGAAGCTTTTCCTTGCCTGGGGCGTTGGGCTTGCAGTGCTCATTGTCTGACACCTGGCTCCCTCTCTCTCCACAGGGCGAGTTGACAACAGTGAAGGGGAACTTCAGATTCTATCACATGGGGACCTCTCCACACAGTGCACAGGTCTCTCCAACCATTATATCATTGTCTTCACCACGCACAGCACCATCCAGCATCTCTTTGTATTGTCAGATAATAAGAACAAGAAGTTCAGAAATCTAGTCTTTTATTATTATTATTATTATTGGATAGTCAGATATACAGACAGGAGGAGAGACAGAGAGAAAGATATTCTGTCCGCTGATTCACTCCCCAAGTAGCCACAATGGCGAGAGCTGGGCTCCAATCTGAAGTAAGAGCTTCTTCAGTGTCTCCCACGAGGGTGCAGGGTCCCAAAGCTTTGGACTGTCCTCGACTGCTTTCCCAGGCCACAAGCAGGGAGCTGGATGGGAAGCAGGGCTGCTGGCATTGGAACCAGTATCCATATGGGATCCCAGTGCCTTGAAGGCAAGGATTATAGCACTAGGCTAAAGCACTGGACCCAGAAATCTAGTCTTAATCACAATTATTGAAAACTTTGTGTTTGTTTCTTTCTGATGATAGAATCCCAATAGAAACGAGAATTCAATATATATTTGTTGAAGAAATTAATGAGTTAATGATTTAAAATAAAACTCTCCGGGGACTGAAATTCATTCATTTTCCAGGCCTGCAAACTAAAATACGATGTTGCCAATATAGTAGCTTAAACAATTTAACAATTCAGCAATAGGAATACCCACTGAAGAGCTATTAATCATTCATAAAAATTAATCTATGCTAGTGTCCTAAGGAAAGTAAATAGTTACATGGCTATTTGTGTTCGGTTGTTACCATATTCACAATCATTTTTCTTTTTGCAGAATGTCTCATAGAGTTTAGAACATAACTGAAATGCAACCATTTACTCACATGTAGCTACCAATTACCACAGCATTTATTATGCATGCACACCAGTGTCCCAGTTTATATTTGGAAAATATATTTTTATTTCTTTTATTTCATAAGCCCATGTAGGTTTGGTGATTATCTATAGAATGCTCACATTCTGATTAATTGTTGTGCATTTTTCCAAAGTTACTATTCCTGAGGAGAATCCATGATAGGAATGCTATTCCAATGTAAGAGGGACAGACCTCCCTGGCTTCAAACAGACATTATGGACTGAAGCAAATTATTAGAATGATCATCACCAGTCGTTTACCAAAGTCCACACACCTGCTATGTGAATTTTCTGAATTTGGGGATGGTAGAGCCATAGCATCATTACCATTTGCAATTTTTCCCAGTGATTGTGATGCACAGGTAAGGTTGAGAACCAGTGACTTAAAGCAAGAGAAATAACTACATTCCAGCAGAGAACGCACTGCTTGTTTTCCAGACTGTGGGAACTGCCCTGACATTCAAATCAATCAAGCCATTATTCATAAAATGTGAAAAAATGCTACTGTAAGCTCTCAGTACAGTACCAGGATGGGCAACAGATGCAAAAGACTCTAGCTTGGAGACGGGTTAAGCTTGGTGGTTGGCTCAGAGATGGGACCGGATGTCAGTAGAGTGAGTAATCCCTATTCCCATGCCTGGGTGTTGGTGTTGCTGGCGCTGAATCTCTCGGTCTCTCCTTGTGCTACTCCCCATCCTGACAACGCCCTTTGTGTCTTCCGTTGTCCTTTCTCCTGGAGTCTATCAGACATGAGGCTCTGGCAGCCACTTCTAGACATCACTAGATGGTTTTTCTCAATGTTCATTCTGAACGAAAGTTTGTTTAAAGAGGAAATTTAAAAGATCAGTGAATTTTGTGTTTAACCACTTGAAATCAACGCATAAATTTTTTTTCCTAAGACGTATTTTTTACATGAACTTCTCGAGGACCCCCTCAAGCTCTTTGTAGCCTTTTTAAAACAGGGCCTTAACCTCTAACATTCTATCTGTGCATTTTCCTCAGTTCTATGAGTTCTTCAAAGACAAGAATACTACAATGCATGAAGTTGCAAGCTTCAGTGATAAAGGGGGAAGAAAGAGATAAAATTACTATATAGATAGTCTGCCTTAGTATAAAATGATACCTTATTCAATCTTTGCAACAATTGCCAGAGATCTGTACTACTAAATCCATTGAAAGTGACTTCGATTTGACTACTGATAATACTCAGTGGGGTTTCAATGTAGTGTGGCATTTAGAGTGATAGGGTCCTGGCAACTCTGGACCTTTCGTTTTTTTGGGTGGAGACCTGACAGATTCCTACTCCTGTTTCTAAAAGAAAGATATCCAAATACCTTGTCACTCTTGGTTTCTCTGTATGCCTTTATTTCCTACTTTCCTGTGGGTGGCAGATGAAGAGCATTTCAGTTGTAAAGCAGGAACTATACTTGCCTACCTCTGCCCCATTGTTCCCCATTCTCCGTGGGTGCCAGCTGCCTGTAGCACTTGTCTTCCCTTTGGGTCTGCAAGTGGCACATTCCCCATGGACTGTTCCCCACAAGAGGAAGCTCACGGGGTTCAATCCTCCCTGTGAATAGGCATAGAGGTGTATCACTGGCTGTCAGCCTTAAGAAAGCCATCATGGACTTCTGCCCATGTCCTCTCCCTGCCCTAGTCATCTTCTTCAACATCACCTTCAAAAGCAAAAGCAACACTTTCATTTCTGTTCCTATGGTGGAAAAAGAACATTTTTGAAATGATGGAAAACTCAAGCCACTAAAACAGAGGTGTCCTTTAATTTAACGGTTTCCTAATCGCCCTCCAGGAATAATCAGACCCTGTGGCAGACCCAGAGTCTGTGGCTGAAAAGGCCCCGGAGAATCCTGCTGCCTGTTGGAGAGTGAGAATGAATGATGACAGTGACTGGTTCAGACAGAGCCTTGAGTCTGTCTCTCTCAGCTCTGTGACTGAGGAACGTGAAATAATGTCTTCACTGTGTTTACATCTGGCAACAATGTAAGTCAGAGGGCAAGCATAGGTAAGTGCTGGATGACTGTAGAGTGAATACGGATAATGCAGACTGAGAGATGAGGGTAACTGCAGAACCGCTGTCTATCAAACTTCAATTCCAGAATCTCATTAGGGTGATTGGGTGGTTTTATTGTGCCTTTCTTTGATTGCCTTCTCTATTACTGTAAAATTTAATATTTAAAAGGTTAAGAGATTTTTCTTTCATATTAGTCAACACACACACACACACACGCACACGCACATGCACACGCACACACTATTTTACAGATGCCAGGAAGGTAAAATTACTATCATTCCACTCCAGGCCCAAGGGGGATAGGGCCATTGTCTGCCTTTTGCAGTAGTTTTAGCCAAATTCAGTGGGAACAGCAGTCCATAGTAATAGTCTTCAATATGTGTGCAACAACCACCTGCCATTGTTTGAAAACAATAATAGAAATACAAATTGCTGACCCCACTCCAAATTACCACATCATAAGTTCATGGAGTAGCATCCACAAATTTAAGATTTCGCCAGTCTTTCAGGTGGCTGATGTGCACTAGCATCGGAGGACCAACAGGGGTCTTGCCATCCTTTCTCTGTCACATAATCAGTAGCCAAAGTGTCATGTTGGCCAGCAATTCCCATCTCAGGCCACATGCCAGACCAACAGCCGTACTCAGAATCTATGTTTCAGGCCCGTAACAATAGCATAGTGGTTAAAGTCCTCGCATTCCATGCACCAGGATCCCATATGCGTGCCAGTTCTAATCCCGGTAGCCCTGCTTCCCATCCAGCTTCCTGCCTGTGGCCTGGGAAAGCAAAGATGGCTCAAAGCCTTAGGACCCTGCACCCATGTGGGAGACCTGGAAGAGCTCCTGCCTCCTGGCTTTAGATTGCCTCAGCTCCAGCCGTTGCAGCCGCTTGGGGAGTGAATCATTGGATGGAAGATCTTCCTCTCTTTCTCTCCTCCTCTCTGCATATCTGTCTTTCCAATAAAAATAAATATTTTTAAACAAAGAATCTATGTTTCAATAACTACTCCAGTTCAAGGACAAGCATGTTAAACTTTAAGAAGTACTAATATAGTGAAAAAGACAGAAACGGTGACTCATACAAAAATGGTGCCGGGTTTTAAAGATGCTTTCAACCTCAGCTACACATTACCTGCCATCCAGGGATTGAGACTGTAGTAACAAGTGGGATTTTAAACCATAAGGGACATAACAATGTGAAGACCATCATGCAGGCCCCGGTCTCCCAAGGATTAACTCCACAGCTTAGCTTGTTTCTCAGAGGGAAACAGGATGAGCAATTTTGGCCTGATACATCTAGCCACTGGCTTAACCGCAAGTTCCTGCTTCCTATTTGTCAAGTTATCTGCCAAGGGATTGGATAAACACTGGGAGGAACTCAAGGGATTTAGGGTGGCCACAACAGGATTGGATAAACACTGGGAGGAACTCAAAGGATTTAGGGTGGCCACTACTGGGAGGAACTAGAGGATTTAGGGTGGCCACTTGAGGACTGGATAAACACTGGGAGGAGCTAGGAAGAGTATAAAAGAAAGCCTGGAGTTGCAATAAAGATCAATCTGTCATCGATCGGCATTCGGTGTACTGCGTGCTGCCTTGTGTTGTCTCTCTGTGTTGTCTTTGTTGTAACCCTAGTCCCTCCGCTCGGCTCGGGGTACGTGGCGACGTGGGCGTTGCCAACACCATCACAGTTCTAAAAGCCTCTGTTTCTTTCTGCTTTTTTTTTAAGATTTATTTTATTTATTTAAAAGGCAGAGCCAGAGAAAGAGATAGAGACAGAGAGAGAGATTACAGAGGGACCAGAACTGGTCCGGAAGCACCATCTTCTACTGTTTTCCCAGGTGCATCAGCAGGGGGCCAGATGAGAAGCATAGTAGCTGGGATTCCAGATGGAGCCCACATGGCTGCCATAGCAGTGGGGGCCTAACCAACTACACCACACCAGACCCTGGAAATCTCTGTTTCCACATGATCTGCCCTCATTAACTGCATGCTAGCTGACTGGTGAGTACTGCCTTGGCCCCTGTGATAAAGTACTTGCCTGAACTTATACCATCACCAAGTACTTACTGTACTGCATTCCACTACGTCTATTTTCACCAGCAATGTTATTCGATGTGCACTGCAATCCTAACTCAACCTCTTTTTTGATATTCTTCTCTGGGAAAGACCTCCCCAGATGTCCACTGAAGTTCATTTCTCAGTCCAAACAGGTAGCAAGTTAAGATGAATAGGGCCAAATCAAGCCTGAGCATTTAAATATGTGGCTGAAGTGTGAATAAACAGTTGGAGAAATTGTAAAAAGGTCAGGCAGCAAGTACTAGCTTTCTACCTAGCCAAAACATTCATGTGCATGTGGCATTTCACAGACCCTTCCAGCTTAGTTTGATTAGTTATTAAAATTATAGTTGGCCAGTGGGGAGAATCATGATAATTGGTATAGGTCACAGATAATCATAGGTGTCTCTCTCAGTGGGAAGAAACCTATTAAAACCTGTTATTTAAATCTCTTTGCCATTCTGCATTCTGCACACAGGCTGACACACTTGTCCCAATCTTGGTCTCCAAGGAAGAAAGTTGACATCGTCCATTGTTCTTTGCTTTGTGCTAATTAACACTTTCAAGAGGGTTGACTTAGATGCTGCAGCTAATACCCCCAAAGCAGTCACTGCATTCTACTCCCAGATCATACCTTTATTTCCTCAAAGATTTAGCTGTTAATACTAGGAATGTCTACATTATTTCAATTGGTGTCTCTCAAACTTGTAATGACACATAATCCTCAGCCTTATGCCACAAGTGCTGAAGGAAGAAAAGCTGGGAGAGAGAAGAATCCAGTGTTTAATCTTAATCTTCTGCTCTGAAATATAATGGTACTCCTTTAACTGTACGGAATCCTAAAATTCAAAGGAAGCCAACAGATGGCTCCACCTTACACAGACCATGCTTATTTCCATGCTAAATTTCATTTCATGAATTAGGCCCAGTAAGAGATCACCAATAAAAAAAATAGCCATAAAATAGATCCACTATAACAATAAAATAGGGAGAACAGTTTGCATAAATATTTAGATAACTGCTTGAGAAACTCAAATCTCATTGAAATATCTGGATTTGAGTCCTGACTCCATTCTCAATTCTGACTTCATGCTAAAGTCCACCTGGTGATGAGTCAACAAGTTGAGTTTCTGCCACCAAGAGCAGACCTGGATTGAGGCCTCAGCTCCTGGCTTCAGCTGGGCCCAACACCTGCTGATACAGGCATATGGAGAAGAGGCAAATCATGAGCAATCTCCATCCCTCCCTCCCTCGCTCCCTCCCTCCCTTGCAAAAATAAATAATACACACACACACACACGCACAGACACTGTAATAAAAGTAAGGTGTATTCTCTCTCTTAAAAAATATTTTTTTATAGTTTTACATTTCACCTAAAGGAAACACATTTACAGTTTCTCTTTAGGATAGATGAATTGTCAGCATTATGAGTCTTTCATTTTGGCCCAGGCCAAGGCCTTCAAACACAAAGGAACTCTATTCTGGTGTCCCATATTTGTTCCAAGAACCAAATACTAGGATTATCTTCCACTGTCTACACAAGCGACTAGCAGAAAGCTGGGCCTGAAGAGGAGTACTTGGGACTTGAACCAGCACTCTGATGTGGGATGATGACATTAAGAGCAGTGGTTTAATCGGTTGCACTACAATGCTACCCCCTAAAGACTGATTTAATTCTATTTTCCACAATCTTTTTGATATATCTTTGTCTGTGTTAATCTAGTAATTCTTTTGTTTTTTAAAAAATATTTATTTCAAAAGTAAAATGACAAACAAGTAAATATACACAAAGAAAACAATTGAGAAAGGAAGAGAAAAGAGAGCGAGAGAGAGATAGAGCACTTTCTTTCTTCTGAGTGAGTCACTCAGAACTGCCCACACCAGCCAGAGCTAGGCTTGGCAAGGCCTAAGTCAGGGGCCTGGAACTCTGTTGAGGCCTCCCATACAGGTGTCAAGAGCGTTAGCATTTGGACTATTGCCTGTTGCCTTCCACATCCATGGGAAACATGTAATAACCGGTTAAGACTCAACCCAGCACTCTGATATGAGACGTGGCACCGGAGGTGATGATCCAACACTTTGTACCACAAATCCATCCCCAGAAGGAATAATTTTTAACCACTACTGATGGGCAGGCAAGAAGATTAAACAGTGAAGGGAAATGGAATCTGTGAGCAGTCTCCTCGTTTATAACCTTGCTTCCCACACTAACCCAGGGAAGGGCCAGATTTTGGCTTGTTTCATTTTGTTTTACTTCCAATTTTCCACAGATACATACTTCTGTAAAATAGCATAAAAGTGAATGTCTAGAAAAGTAAAACTGAAATGACACGCAAAGTACGAGTCTCTTTTTTTATTACTAAGATTCAAGAATCATAAAATTTCTTCCATAAATTGCCATAAATATTCTAAGAGCTTATTCTCTATGTTCAGCTTCATGCTTGGCCGATGAGTAGCAGTTTACAGCTCAGCTCTGATGGACCCTGATTTGACAGGCACAGTATTAGATCATATTCTCAGAGCATCAACATGAAATGAGACAGCCCAATGTTTGCATGGGGAGAAAAGTTATAATGCAAATGTAAACTCAGATTAGCTATACTGGCAATTGAATAAAATGAAAAGTTGTAAGAAAGTTATAATGCAAATGTAAACTCAGATTAGCTATACTGGCAATTGAATAAAATGAACAAGTAGGATTACAGCAGTCAAGAGCAATATTACATACACACAGAGCCCCAAAATGTGTCATCTGCAATTGGAATGATCTGGAAAAAGGAGTAAACTCTACACAAATCCATTGATCCTTCCATGTGTTTCCAAAAACACTGTGATTTTTGATTGGGGACAGTTTTATAGGCTTTTTTTTTTCAGGACCATTCATTAAAATGAACTGACAAATGTGACATACTCAAATTTTAAAATGCCACACATATACCTGTATGCTAATCTTGCTAAGCCCGTAAGTGACAAATGTTTTTAAATCAGTACAATGGAATGCAGATTCATGATGGAAAACATGCATTGGAGGTGACTTTGGTACATTCATATACAAAAGGATAGCATTTATGACTAAAATCTTTTCAGCAACTCTTAAAGGATCTCATATAGTTACCATCCTTACAAAAGATAAAAGACTGACAAAAACCAAGACAGATCAATGTCTCATTTTTGCTACTGAAGGACACAGTTTATTTTCTCAAAGGAAAGTTGTCAGGGAAGATGCATACTAAAGGAATAAAGACTGTGTGTATGTCTGTGACTGGCACCTGGATGTTGAAAAGTGGGCGTGGGAAAGGGCAGTCTTTGCCATTGTCCTTCCGCTGCCCTCTAACTCCTGTTGCTCAAGGAGAGCACTCATCTTCACTGGTGCTTTAGTCTAAGATGGCACAGCAAGGCATTCAGAATCCTTTAAATGCTTACAAGAGTGCTGCATCACTAAGATGTGCTTACATATGTGTAGGTGCCCTCAGCCCTAGATGGCCATGGATTCTTCAACTGTGGACTCAACCAACTGGAGATTGCAAACATTTGGGAAACAAAAATTACATGTAGCATGTACAGATACACTCCCTTGTCATTCTTCCTAAACAATGCATCTATTTGTTCAACTTTACACTGTATTAATAATTATAAATAATTTGGAAATGATCTAAAAAATAGAAGGGAATGTGTAGGTTAATGCAAATGCTGTTTTCTATAAGGGATTTGAGCAGCATCCAGCAGAATATTCCCATTTGCTCCGAAATCCATCGCCAGCAGAACAGAGTGAATGATGTATGCATTCTCCTACCTATTCTGATTAGCCTACAAAGTCTCTGGCATATCTACCTCAGATTCAGAAACAATGGTTCATTAATGAGCTGAACCTTGCTTTTCTAATTTTCACTCATTTTATTCATGTAAGAATAAAATACATGAGGAAGGGGTAGGAGGCTACTGCAGAAGGGTGAAGGTACCTCGTTCTTTATGATTTCCCATTTATATGTGCCTCTCTGTCATGTCACTGGAAGGCTCCTGCAGTAGCTTCATCGATCCCTTTTTCAGAGTTTTGAACAGAAATCTATCTCCTGGCTTCTTTGGGTTTGCTCTTCCAATGCAATGGAACAAAGCAGCTCTGGGTACTTTCTCCAACACTGTTTTCAACCTGAAAGCGGCAGCTCCCTTGGGGTTCTTGTCACCTTGTCTTCAATCATTCCAGTCCCCAAGGACTGTATTTTATTCTCCCAGGAAGTGCTCACGTGTGCCCTCAGCAGGTATGGGCAGGCCACTTATTTAGGAGAGGGTTTGGTTCCCTTACTTTAAAAATTTTTTTCACTGATTTTTAAATTCTTTTCAAAATTATTAAAAATAAATATTGACTTCTCTGCCAGGGAAGAAAAAAAGAAAAAAGAAAAGATAGGAGTGATAAGGAGGTCAGAGCAAATGAACATGTTAATTAAATGTACTTGGCTCAGCAGAAACAGACCCCCTTTGGTGAGGCTAAAGAGACTCTGCACTTTGAAACCCTGGGACTCCGGCAAGTGTCACCATGGTTATTCTTATTGACACAGGCATTGGGGGAAAGGATTTAAATTAAGTGGAATAGGTGAGAGAAAAGACAGAAGAAACAGAGACTGGAAATGAGAAGTAGTTACTGAATTCTCTTAGTTAATTTCCTGTTCTAGAATATAAAACATAGAAATTAACAGGAGAGATGAGACAAAAGGCGGCAGCCAAAGGATGGCGCAGAAGGCCTATCACAAGGGACTCCACTCTGCTCTGCAGGTAACCAATGAGAAAGAAGTCCGTAGTGCTTTCAAGTCAAGGAGTGCAAACCGATTGCTTTGAAAGGCCAATGGGTACAGGAAGTGAGGTAGGCTGGCAGAACCAGCAGCAGACAACAGCCAAGTGCAAAGACAGGAAAGCCAGGAACTCCTGTCTTAGAGGAATTCAAAACTTAACTATTTTGGAAACAAAACATAGTTTTAATTCACATGATAATCAAAAGTGTCATGTTTCACTAAATAAAGAGGTCCACAAAGAAGTAAAAAGACCATAATTCTGCAGGAGTAAACGCAAGGGATATAAACCGCGTTCAAATGAAGTCAATTTCAGTCATATACAATAAATTTTTAAAAGATCACAAGTCACTAATATGATGGTAGCATTTCATTCTTAATTTGTTTAGCAAAGATTTAAAATAAAAATGATCAAAACTGTATTCAGAGCAGTACTGATCCACACAGGCATTTCTGTAACTTTTATTTTGATTTTTAAAAAAGATTTATTTATGCTTTTTTGATAGGCAATATTGCAGGGTGAGGAGAAACAGATCTTCCATCCACTAATTCACTCCTCAAATGGTTGTAACTGTCACACACACACACACACACACACACACACACACACACACAGAAGCAGAGCAGACAAGACTTGAGTCAGTGCCCAGATAGGACACTGGAGCCACAGGCTGAGGTTTAACCCTCTACACCATGATGCTGGCTCAATTTATTTTGGCTTTCAATCATTTTAAAAAGTTTATTTCTACATAAAAAGAAAAACATACAGTATTTGTCTTCCTGTTTCCTACTTATTTTATGTAGCATGATGTCCTTCTGTAGCAGCCATTTTGATGTAAGTGATAGATTTTTTCAATATAACAATGTGTGTGTGTGTGTTGTGTGTATGTATGTATGAGAAAGAGAAGGACAGAGAGAAAAGAGAGAGAGAGGATTGTTTTAATCCATTCATCTGATGATGGACACATTGGTTGATTCTGTGCCTGAGCAATGGTGAGCGATGCTGCCTTTAGCATGCTAGTTTGGGGATACTTTTTGTATAGGGTGATTTATTCCAAAGATGCAAATGTAGTTAACCACTCACAAATCCAACACACATCCTAAGTTATATCAAATAAATAAAGAACAAAACAATGTGATCATTTCAGCAGAAGCAGAGACAATGTTCAATAAGATTCAGCACCAAGGAACAGTCCTCAAAATTATAAAGGTTATTTATCACGAACTAATAGCCAATATTATTCTCCATAGGGAAAAAGCTGAAAGAATTTCCCTCTTTTTCTAGAATGACAATGATGTTCACTTTAATTCTTATTCAATACAGTACAGGAAGTATTTGCAAGAGCAATTAGAAAGGAGAACTAAATAAAAGGTATTGATACAGCAGAGAAGGAAGTCAAATATTCATGTTTACAGATAATGTGCATGCAAAAAAAGTAAATCTGATTTTTTTGTATTAAATGTTCTGATTTCCAATAAATTGATTTTCTGTGGATTTTTGTCTTCATCATTAAATAAAATTAGAAAGGATTAAACAGAAACAAGCATATAAATTCCTGTTTTATAGAATCACTCTCAGGTTATACTATTTCCAACTATTATTATAGAAACATTTGCTTATGAAAAAATTTTAAAATTCCAAAAGGATAGACATTTTATTGTGTATTTTTGTATGTGTCACATGCACTCAACTGTGTGAACTACAGGTCAGATTTTAATAAAAACTTCTATGTTTAGAATAAAAATATTTGCTAATGTAGTCCTTTCATAGTCTGCGTCTGAACAGAATAAAACAAAACCAACTATTGCTAATACTTGAGCACAGCTGATAAAAAGACATTCTTTTTGGGTTTTTTTTTTGGAGATTTCCACAAATCAAAGTCTTGAGTTCAACTCAAGAATTTTAGAAATTTTTTTTCCAACCAACTCCACAAAGAAACAAGGTGGTTAAGTTACGTAACTCATTTCCTGAAATTTACCTCAAGTGTCAGAATTTAAAACTGGTAATAAGTAGCTCAGGCATCATGGCCTTGGTCAGTGTCATGGCCATTGAGTTCTGTCATTGCAGTGCACAGGTATCCGTAGACAAAAGGTACAAGAGTGACTGTATCATAACACTAGCCACACAGGTAGGCAGGAGGCAGGGTTTCTCCGGAAGGCTGTAGATTGCTCACCCTCTGTATACAAGAAAGATCCTCTCCCAGGCTGGGGTGTCCGCACAATTGCCTCTATTTCACATTTATTTTCCAGCATAGTTTGCTTTACTTAGCATCCTCTGCCATTTCCTCCTCAAAATTACCCACTTCCTAATTTATGTGGCCGTGTTATTATAGGCCATTCGCACTTTATCAATGATGACTTCCATTGCCAAATTCAACGCAATTCAGCTCCCTGATTTTTGTGCCTCATTTGATTGTTCGAAATAACTTCTGAATTGCTCTGTCTTTCTGTGACTTCTCATGCCGCCAGTAGTCAACTTGATGCACTGAGGGTTTTTTTTCCCCCACAGTGAAATCATAATCTAATCTTTCTTTGTTCAAGTATCTTTTCTGACTTCTTGTTTCGCATAGAAATAAGGCTCTGACTCCTCAGTGGAATACACTACTGAGAAATAGTTCCAGCTGTGTGAATATCCAGTTACTGATCTCTCTTCACCCTGTGCTGGACCGAATCAATACTCAGTGCTGGGACTGTTATGATTTCTTGATGGATTCTGAACTTGGCGTGGTTAAATCTTGGTTGACTTGAAGGCTCCAGAAATGCCTTTTTTCTTTTGGTCAGGAAATAACCTGGGTTTTCCCCTTATCAAATAAGCTTCCTACATTTGTTGTTTTGAATGCTGAATTTTGCTAAGAACACCTATTATTTTCAATTTGATGGCACTGCTTTATATCATTAAACAATCTCAGGATAAGACTGAAATGCACAGGTTTGGCTTTGTGGCACAGTAGGTTAAACAACTGTTAATGTTGCCAGTATCCCATTTCAAAGCATTGATTCCAATCCCAGTTTTTCAGCTTCCTGCTAATGCACCTGGGAATATGGCCCAAGTACCTGGGCCTCTGTCATCCATGCGGAAGAACTAGTTTTGGTCTGGCCCAGCGTTGGCTATTTTCGACATTGACTGAAGGAATGAACTACTAGATGGAAAATCAATCTCTCTCTCTCTCTCTCTCTTTCTCTCTTCTTTCTCTCTCATGTGCGTGTGTGCGTGTGTGTGTGTGTGTGTAAATGAATCTCTCTCAGACGCTTATTATTCAGATAAATTTGAACCCAATCGCGGCCACCACCGAGACGCAGAGGGGACATCTCAATTGTGTAGACATCAGACATCACGATCAATAACTGACATTTGTCAAGAACTTTCTGGGTACTTCTATAAAGCTTATATGAATGCAAGGGTTATCCTTCACTCTGAATGAGTGTGAGCCATCTGTCACTGCTTTCTCAGACCACCAGCAGGGAGCTGGATTGATAGTGGGACATCTGGGACACAAACCAGAACACAAAAGGATGGCGGCACTGCAAGCTGAGGATTCGGTGGCTATGCCACTGACCAGTTCGTTATTTATTTATTTATTTATTTACTTACTTATTTCTGTTTCTGTTGATCTCCTTGGCAGGCAGAATGACAGAGACAGAAGCAGAGCCAGAGAGAGAAGGGAGATAGAAAACCTGATACCTGAGTGCTGACAGCTCCTTTCCCCTTTCTCAGCCACCTGCTCTCATCTTGTTCGCCACATGTATTTCTCCCCTGGCTTTTGCTGCTGCCCACAAATCACCTTGGAGGGTAAGGATAACCATGGAAAGGTGCCTATGTCACCCTGTGCCTTTTCATCGCCAGATGCTCCACCACAGGGCCAGGTCAGGTGGGAAAGAGGACATATGTCCAGGAGTTATCATCTGTTGAATGAACTGACAGAGTGCAAGTGTAGCAATCATGGGAAATTTGGTTCTTGTCCAAAAGCTGGATTTATAATCTCAATAATTCATGAAAATTTGAGCTTTGTATTAGAAAACTGAAGATAAAATTACCTTGCAGAATTACTCTCATGATAAAATGGCATAAAATATGAAGTATTAGTATCTAGGCAGCCACTAGCAAAGTAACTTTTTAATTTGGGACACTAAAAAATTTCTGTAAGTAAGCATTATGTGAGATTTCAGTCATTCTACACTGATTTTATAATGTCATGAAGTCTATAGTTCAGCTATACTGTGTGGTACCAAAATCAGCTCATGAAAGAAAAGAGGCCCCCCAGGTTGTTCTAAAAGAATTCTTAATTTGAAAGAGCTACATAAAGAGGGAAGGAGAGGGCCCAGTGGCAGCATGACCTAGCAGCTAAAGTTCTCGCCTTGAACACCCCGGGATCCCATATGGGTGCCGGTTCTAATCCCGGCAGCTCCACTTCCCATCCAGCTCCCTGCTTGTGGCCTGGGAAGGCAGTTGAGGACCGCCCAAAGCCTTGGGACCCTGCACCCGCGTGGGAGACCCAGAAGAGTTTCCTGGTTCCTGGCTTTGGATGGGCACAGCACCAGCTGTTGCAGTCACTTGGGGAGTGAATCATTGGACGCAAGATCTTCTTCTCTGTCTCTCCTCTCTGTACATCTGACTTTGTAATAAAAATAAATAAATCTTTAAAAAAAAAAAGGGAAGGAGAGACAGAGACAGATATCTTCAATGTGGTGTTTCCCTCCACCAGGGGATACAATAGTCAAGGTTAAACAAGACTTAAGGTGGAAGCTTGGAAGTCCTTAATAGTCTTCTTAAAAAATTTGAAAAAGAATTCAATTTCTGTTAATGAAATTTCTTGTTAATGTGCAGAGGGCAAGTGCCATAGCTCAATTCTGCCCAGCATCATGCCTTCTAAAATATACTGCATGTCCCATCACATTTCTCTCTGAGATTATCTGGTTTCAGGTCATTGCTATGCACATGGCATTTATTGGAAGCAGTGTAGTCATTGAGCAGCCTGCTCATCAGATATATTAAAAACCAGCAATCTCTTAAGATCCAGGAAGCAAGGATCATTGTACAATTACACCTCCGCGTGGAATGACTCACCTGATGCCACTTTGCACTTTCAAACAATGCTGAAGATGAATTTTTTGAGAGGAGGTGACGTGATGGAGCTAGGATGTGATGTCCCACTCCCCGTCTCCGGAAGGAGCAGCCCTTAGAGAGGCAGCGCTGAAGGTTTGAATGTCCCGGGGAGGCTCCCTAAGGAACAATCTATGCGTTGTCACCAGAATATGAATGCCTGCCTGGCGAGGCGAATGGCAGATGTCTGCAATGTTGTCACTTTCAGCAGCAGAGTCCTTATCAGCAAGTTCGGCTAGAAGTTGCCCTTGGCTCAATTAAAGAAATGGATCAGCTCAGTGAATGATGACTTTCTTTTTACCTCATAGCTAATGATGGAGCAGTGGAAAAGGTGATAAAGCAAGTGTTAGGAAAAATCCCACATCAAGATCTCCTGAAGAACCTCTCCCAGGGACATTCTTTCATTTTGATTAGCTAGCGCTTTTTCAAAAGTGTAAAACTTTTTTGTTACATGACAACTGTTTATCAGATGTCAGCAAAAGATGAAGGCGCTTTGATGTTTTATTGCTGAAAGCAAATTAGAATCCTTCAAAGTAGGAAGCAGGCCGACTACATTGGGGATGAGAAGAGGAGAGGCTGTTTTTCTAAACTCGAGAGATGTGAGAGACACCTGTTTTGATTAGGATGGGAAGGGGGGCTGCAGAGGTGCACTTTGGAGCTCCCACAAGTCACAGTGCATGTCCAGGAGCACAAACAGACCAAGTACAGAGAGATCATCAGAAAGGTCCTGTCAGTGCTGCGGTTCTCTATGGTTCGTGGGCAGAGAAGCCCCTACGAGGGACGTGGGTCAGCTGGCAGTTGCTGCTTCTTTTCCTGTCTTTGTCCAGCTCTAAGGTACATGCTACCACACATTTCTAACCTTCTCACTGTACACATAAAGAAATCAAGATGTCAAAAGCATGAACTCACTCGGAGGTCCACAGAACTGAGCAGCGGTGCACAGGTATTCTAGAACAGGTGATTCAGCTGTGGAGTTCTGGGCCAGACAGACACCTGTCGGTGCTGTTTTCATTATTGTACTAAGAGTAAACTCATCAAGTTATGCTTCAAGATGCCATTTAAGCAATCTTATGAGAAGCTATGTATTTGGGGGGATGTCTTTTGAGAGCAGAAATGAAAAGAGTCAGTGAAAAGCCCCAACCTCCAGGGAATCACTTCGGCAGGCAACCAGCTCCTGTGATTTGGTTCTTATAAACAGCCAAGCGATGTGTTAGGTGCTTTTACATACTTGATCTCATTCCATGCTCACAAGAACTGTCTGCATCCTACAGCTGAGGAAACTGGCTTCGATGTCTGGACCAAGGTCACACAATGACTCCCCTAAGGGACCAACAGAGTGCATGTCTCTGGTTCTCGGCCTTTTCGGCACTGCTCTGTGCCGTCCTCTGGAGCTTCAGTAACTGCATGTGACTTTCTTGGATGCCAGCCTTCTGAAGAGAGAACACACTGATCCCTGCACATCCCTGAGATTGGAGTAAGGAAGCCGCCTATTGATTCTAGCTCACCAACACTTCTCCTTGAAGTCTTACAGATTTCCCTTTCCATCAAGCTTTCTTTACAAATAGAGCTGAGGAAAGGCAGCAGAGGTGTTCATCTGTCAGGCAGATTTCACTGTCCCGAAGAAATGTTAGCTTTTCCAATGACCAGTGCATCCTTCTTAAACCTGTAGAGTCAATCAAGGTATAGCTTCTAGGATTAGACTGACGGTAGGGGCACCCTCACACCAGCTTCAAGCACACATTCAAAGCCCTCCAGCTAGTCTCAGAGTCGACAAGGCCTGATGAATTTTCCCTGCCCAGGGAGACTCATTTAACTACATTCTCATGGTTCAAGGTAGGATAGACAGCTAACAAGGAAAATGCAGTATATTTTGACCACAGGTCATAGCCACCTGCATAAGCAGATTAAATCAGTAGGCCTGGGTTTCAATCTGCATCCAAGCCATAAATAAACATTTCCTCTCTACTATTACCTCCTTCCACAAAAACACTGCCTACTTACACAAGTTTACACAAACTGCTAACACAAATTATTGCCTACTTACAATAATATGCTCATGTTAGGGCTGTATATGGCAATACTTATGGACAACCATAACATTTCCAGATTTTTGTAACACTTGACAAAATAACTGTGCAGTTACTAAGAACACAATGCAGTCTTAGCCAATGAAAGATAAACTCACATGACAGTCAGGCTGGGATTATCATTAAACAGAAATATGAGATTTTTGGAAGACCAGGGTATACTACGACACATGGTTATCAGAAGGACAGACAAGCTACCCTAAAATATTTAGGCTTTATTGTCTCACTCTGAAACAAACTTCTGAAGCCTTCACTCTGGCCCAAGTTTCAGGCAGCAGGCAATGTGTTTGATTGAATGTCACTACACTATTTGTTTTGAAATACTTTATTATTCAAGACATTATCTATGCATACCAACTACACATGTTATGAAATCAAACACTTACAAATTTAAGTACTCTCCCATTGTCATCGTGACGAAATTTTAACTAATAACCCTCTGCTGGAATGTTTTCCCTTCTATGGCTGTTCATTCCTGCTTCACTTCATTCACTGCTCACATGTTTACTGGGGAGCAGCAGTCAGCTGCAGTCCATGGTAGGCAGTATGGCTAAGGGACAAATGTGACACAGCTTTTGTAGTTAATAAACTTGTCACAGCATTACGTATCCAGCATGAAGCATGAGATGGCTTAGAGTTTAGGAAGAGGAAAACACTGATGGAGGCTGAAGGATCCTGCGGTGACAGGAGACAGCTGAAAACACAAAGTCCTGGGGGAGGGAAAAGATGCAGAGCAGCTGAAAGAGAGTTCAGAGAGAACCTGAGATTCCTGCAACGCCAGCAGAGAAGAACAGAGTATGTACAGAAATATATGCGCAAGTTCGTCTAGACGGACATCAGAGGGGCTGGGAACGATTTTTGAGAAAATGCCCCTTTGCAATCCTGGAGAGTCTGGGTAATCAACCTACTTCAGAATTTTATTTTCTTCTATTTTGGAATAAAATGAATTAACAAGGTGCAGCTTTTGAGCAGAGCTTGGTTTCCTCTGGAATGCCAACTTCAATTTACATTTCAAATGCCTGCAGCATTCCTCCCAGGCAATGCCGCGAGGGGTTGTCCAGGAGCCAAGAGAAGATCTTTCTTTCTTTCTTTGATGGTTCTGTCTGGTCATAAACCTTATGCCACCCTGAGAACAAGCTCTTCTATCCCAGCATCCTTAAGAGAAGGGTGGAGGAAAGATCCTTCAGCAGAGGGATGAAGCCAACATGACAGCCACGGTGCGTTTATCACTCAAAGCGGAGAAAGGGCAGACAGAACCTGAAGCCTTGGAACTGTAAATCTTGGCTCCTTTTAAGGACACCAGAAAGAGGTCAGGCCAACTGGGAAAACTCGTCCTTTAGGTTGCTCTTTTTTTTTTTTAAGATTTATTCATTTATTTGCAGGGTAGAGTGAGACACGCATATACACACTCAACACATACACAGGAGTGGGGGAGGGGAGGAGTCTTCCACTCATTCTCTCATTCTTTTATTCTTAAACGGGCCTAGCACACAGGACTGGCCCAGGCTGAAGTGGTAAATCCAGAGTTCCACCTGAGTCTCCTACAGGGGTGGCTGGGGTCAAAGCACAATGATCTTAATCTGCTGCTTTCTTCTTTCTTTCTTTTTACTATTTATTTTTGTTTGAAAGGCAGATTTACAGAGAGGAGGAGAGAAAGAAGAGAAGTCTTTCATCTCTTGGTTCACTCCTCAAACTTCTGCAACAGCTGCAGCAGCTGGAGCTGAGATGATCAAAGGTAGAATCCAGCAGCTTCTTTCGGGTCTCTTACATGGCTGCAGGACTTGAGCCATTCTCCACTGCCTTCTCAGCCCATGAGCAGCGAGCTGGATAGGAAGTGGAGCAGCCAGGACATGAACCAGTGCCCATGTGGGATGCTGGTGCTTAACATGGAAAAGTAGCCTGATGTGCCACCATGCAGGCCTGTACCTAAATATTTCTTAGGGGTGTCAGCAGAGACCCAGGTCAGAAGCAGGGCAGTGGGAACTTGAATCCACACTCCCACTGTATGCTAGCATCGCAGGCAGCAGCTTAGCCCACTTTCCCACAATATCAAGAACGCTGCTCTGTAAGACCAAAGTGCACTGAACACAGTCTCACAGGAAGAGTTCTTCCCTGGGTGATCCTTTCTCTCCTTTTTTTTTTTTTTTTCAATCATTGAACAGCAGCAAAAATAAATACTTTTCAAAAATGTCTACCTATCATTATTTCCAACTCACTGGATCTCAAAATGTGGCTGGTTTTGCAGAAAGGGTCTTCAGAGATGCAATAAAGTTAAAATCAGACCAACAGGGTGGTTCTAATGTAATCTGACTGACGTCCTCATGAGAAAGGAAAGAAATGTCCATTTGCCATTGGATGTCGTGGCCATGAATCAACAAATGTAAAGATGCGGGCGGGGGAGTCAGAGAGAGAGAGAGAGAAAGCTGAGTGAGGGCACAGGATAAAACAGCTTTCTGGGAGGCAGAGAGTGAGTGTGGAAGGAGGCAGCCCTGGCAACCCCTTTCTGCTGGGCCTCAGTCATGTGAAGGCTGCGAAGGTCTTTTTCCTTCTCGCTGTCTTTCCCTGGTGAGGCTGGGAGTCTTATCAGCTTGGGCATTTAAAACAAAAGAACAGTTCAAATTCAATCAAGATTCTTTCCTTGCAAACTGTAATACTGCATCAAGGTGGAGGAATCCACCAGGGGGGGAGGGGTATGGGGAGGGGTGGGGGGATTCCCAGAGCCTATGAAACTGTCACATAATGCAAAATAATTAATAATAAAAAAAAAAAAGAACAAAACCTCTCCAGCAAAGAGCAAACCAGGGCTGGAAACAGATGCTATGTCTCGATATTATTATGCATGGGAAATAAAAGGGTTCTGATTGATTTTTTGCCTCTCCACGGTATGTTCCAAATGCTGTGATTAAGAAAACAATGCATTAATTTGCACGTGATACAAAGGAAAACATCATGGACAATCTTACCCAAAGATGTAAAGCAACTAGGGAGCAGTCATTTGTAACAGGGAGTAAGACCCTTTCTGGCTTTCTCTCTCAAGCCTATCTTAGCACTTACACAACATTCTGGAAGGCAACAAATGATAGCTCAGACAGTTGAGACCCTGCCACCCACGTAAGAGAGTTGCACTGAGTCCCAAGCTGCCAGTTTCAGCCATAAAAAGAAGTAAAGCAACAGATGAGAGATCTTTATTTATGTTCCTTTCTTTGTCATTCTGCCTTCCCATTGAACATAAATTAATTCATTTATTTTTTAATAGAATGGGCGACTCGATGCAGCAGATTAAGCCACTTTTGGGGAAGCACACCTCCCGTACCAGAGGCCAGTGAGGTTTCTAGCAATTCTGCTTCCGAGTCATTTTCCTAGTGCATCCCGGAAGACAGCCGGTAATGGCTCAAAGGCCTAAGCACACTTCCACGTATGCGAGAGACCCAATCAGGCTCCCGATTTTAGCCTGATCAAGCTCTGGATATTGTCGGCATCTGAGGAGTACACCAAACAGAACATCCCCTTCTCGTCCATGTTGCTCACGTCTCTCACATTTACTTTCAAGTAGATCAAAATTTTTACAAAGGTAAAAATAAATTGGAACTGCAGTCATCTTTCAACGATTGAGGAGGAATGAATCAGCGATGTTGTTGAAAGGATGGGGAAATTTTGAGCTGTTGCTTTAAGAGAAAGTGATAGCCAGGGAATGAGTGGAAAGACTGCTTAAGGAGGCAGAGCATGGCTGAAGCTGAAAGCTGAATCAGTGATGTCCTCACACCCCCTCTTGCCTCCACCCCTACCTTCAAATAATCACCCAGACCTGTCCTTCCTATTTGCTTGATAATTCTCAACTACTTCCTATCCCCCAGTGTGAACAAGGTTCATGTGGGAGGCACACCTAGCCTCAGGTAGGACACAGAAGCCTTGGTCTTGTCGCTAGAATAGTGAAATATCCTATGAAGGACACTTGGCATCTATCCATGAGCACTTTCACAGGCAAGCCTGGAAATTACAGCCACTCTCTCGATAGCAACCATAGAGAATGAGTTAACAACCCCAGGATCAGGAGGAAGAGCAGTGGGATATTGTCAGCCAGTGGCTATGAAGACAAAATATTTCCCAGGACCCAATCACTCTTAGGAATTTGTTGACACTTAGCTAAATCCTAATAAATGATACAAAAATAACTCGACTGAGGAGTGATAGCAGTGACAACGGATAGTCACTCAGAGGAGGGTAGTGTTACTATCAGTCACTCAGGGACACCAGCTGCAGGCTTGCCTCACTAGGCTTTCCCCAATAGGGACACAGAGAGGAAGAATGCCCAGGTTAACTTCTTTTTTCATAACGTTTATTTACTCAGTTAAAAAGACAGAAGCAGTGAGAGGGAAAGAGAGAGAAACAGACAGAGAGACAGAGAAAGAAAGAGAGAGAGAGAGAGGAAGTAATCTATCCACTAATTCACTCCACAATAGCCACAAAACTCAAGGTTGAAGCCAGGAACCAGGAATTCTATCTGGATCTCCCACTGGGGTGGCAGGTATCCAGGCACTGGGAGCTGCATCCATTGCCTTCCAAGTGCATTAGCTGGAAGATGTATACAAAGAGGAAGTGTCGGGAATTGGACCAGTGCTCCATTATAGATTGCTGGGTGTCCCCAGTTGCAGTTTAGTCCACTGCTCCATAATTCTGTCACCATCCCCTCACCTCACCAAGATAATCTTGTGAGATCTGATATTATGCCATCTAGTATTTTTCCAATTTTTATTTGATACTCTTTTATCATCCCATATGGATACCAGTTTGAGTCTCATCTGCTCCAACTAAAAAAAATTATTTCCATTGGAAAGGCATATTTGCAGAGAGAAGGAGAGAGACAAAGATCTTTCATCTGCTCGTTCACTCCCCAGATGTTCATAACAGCTGGAGCCTAGCTAGAAACAAAGAGCTTCTTTCAGGTCTCCCGCATGTGTGCAGGGTCCCAAGGGTTTGGGCCATCGTCTACTACCTTCCCATAGATCTTTGCAAGGATCTCAACTGGAAGTGGATCAGCCGGGACAGGACCTGGTACACATATGGGATCCTGAACTGGGAGATAGATGACCCAGTTGAGCAAATGCACCAGTCCCTGTTCTACCTTGATCCCAGTCCCAACTAATGTAAAGCACTAGGATGCTCCAAGTGCCGAGGCCCTGCAATCACTTGGGAAATCCAGTAAAAACTCCTTATATCTGGCTTCAGACTACCTTAGCTGCAGCTACTGTGGTCATTTGAGAGTGAACCACCCTGTCTTTCTCTCTATAATATTGCCTTTCAAATTAAAAAAAACCTTTTAAAGTATTTTCATTTAAAATTTTTGAATTATGTGGTACATTTTGTATAGACTGGGATCCCTCTCTGTACTCCCACCGCCCGGTAGATTTCCCCCAGTTTGCTACAATGGTATAGTCCTTCGTAAGGCATCATAATTCCATCAGTCTCTTATTTAAGTGTGCCCTAACATTGCTGGTACAGACAGTCCAACATCCCACTGTCTACATATTTCCAACAGTTTCATTGGGAATCCACCTTTCATCTGGAAGCAGGGGTGCTGGTTACATTATACCCCCACATCTGGATATCCCAGACCCCATTACTTTAAATTACTTTAAAATTTTAAAAATAGAGAGATAATGTTAATATAAGTCCCATATAAGTTTATTAAAATGTATCCATCTCTGAGGAGCAGAACAACTCCAAGTAACATATCAAACTGGACTTGATGGATCCGCAAAAATTAGATAGGACCTTGGAAATGTGTGGTTACACCAAAGGTTTGCCCCTTCGATCCTCTGAGAATAGGCAGCCGCCAGGACGGGTGGTTTGTCTGTGGTCTCACTTGTTGTGGTTCTGGTTATTTACTTAATGGACATAATGGACCCATTATCTACCGTCTACTGCACAACCACATAATTAATTAATAAAACAAGAATGAATTTTTCTGGATTATGCTTTAGTCAATGTCCATTAAAGGGGCAAGATTACTTCTTCCAAGAGTTTTTGCTGTTAAAGTGTAATTGACTTTTCACTCCATCATTTTTTCCCCCTTTTAGACAGCTGGTCCAAAATATATTTTTCTATTGCATTAACTCCAAACATAGCTTTCAGAATTCATCTTTCTGTTTTTAGGAATAACATTTAAACGTTCCTGTTAGAGAAAAAAATAAAATAAAAGTTATGCTGTGAATATTTCTGGCTACTGGGCAGTAGATAGAGATTTTGATAGTAGAGGCAGGCATCGTGGCACCTCAGATTGAGTCTCTGTTTGGAGACATCCTCATCTAACGTCACAGTGTCTGGTTCAAGTCCCTTAAGGCTACCTTGAACTTCAGATACAGCCTTTCCAAGTACCTCGATTCTTGCCACCTAAGCGGTGACATGGATAGAGATTGTGTTGGTTGAAGGCAGTAGGGGATGTGGGCCATGAAACACATCTCTCTCATTAAAACAGATGAATCTTTAAAAATTTTGAATAGTATGGACAAAAATCCCTACTTTTTCTTTCATTGCACATTGATTATTCCAATCTATTTAAATGGAATTAGTTTATTATGAGTCATTTCTTATCCACTATTGCTATTCAAAATGCTTGAGGTTAGGAAGAAAACAACATAATTGGTACATCCTACAGCAAGATACTCTTTTGGGACTGCCAAACGTTTAGAAACACAGGTGACAATAGTGGTCTCAATACTTATATCTTTAGGCCCGTTGCGGTAGCCTCGTGGCTAAAGTTCTCGCCTTACATGTGCTGGGATCCCATACGGGTGCTGGTTCTAATCCTGGTGACCCTGCTTCCCATCCAGCTCCCTGCTTGTGGCCTTGGAGAGCAGTCAAGGACAGCCCAAAACCTTGGGATCCTGTACGTGGGTGGGAGACCCAGAAGAGGCTCCTGGCTCCTGGCTCCTGGCTTTGGAGCAGTGCATTTGCAGAGTGAATCATCGAATAGGAGACCTTTCTCTCTGCCTCTCCTCCTCTCAGTAGATCTGACTTTCTAATAAAAACAAATCTTTAAAAAAATTCTTACACCTTTGTTTCTCAAACTGTTCACACCAAAATCACCCCTATTTGTGGGCTCCCCACAGAAGGGCTGATTCACGGGATCTACTGATACTGATTGAGATCCCGACCCTCTGACACTGGACCTAAGAATTGCTGACCCACTAGCAGGACTGTCAAAATGCAATTTTTACAAAGTTCAGGTGACATGGGACTTTGATGCCTCAATTTTGGGAGCCACATTTCAGAAAGGAATGTTTATTTTTCATTTCTGAATGAATAAGATTTCCCTGGAGGCCAGAAATTGCCCAAAGTCTCATTCCTAGTCTTGATTAGCACGTGGAGCTTCAGCATCCTTGGAGGCGAAAATTACCCTGGCAGTGTCAGTATAGTTATCCCTCGGGATGTGAGGCTTTGGACCCATTACAGACGTTCCAGTCTCTAAAGCAAAAGGACATTGGGGCCGACACTATGGCATAGCAAGCTGCCCGCTTGTATCCTGGCTGCTACACCTCCCACCCAGCTCCCTGTGCAGCTTGAGAAAGCAACAGAGGATGGCGCAAGAATGTGGGCCCCAGGGACCGGCGCCATGGCCTAGCGGCTAAAGTTCTCGCCTTGAACACACCAGGATCCCATATGGACGCCGGTTCTAATCCCTGCAGCTCCACTTCCCATCCAGCTCCCTGCTTGTGGCCTGGGAAGGCAGTAGAGGACGGCCCAATGCATTGGGACACTGCACCTGTGTGGGAGACCTGGAAGAGGTTCCTGGTTCCCAGCTTCGGAGCAGCACAGCACCGGCCGTTGCGGCTCACTTGGGGAATGAATCATCGGGCGGAAGATCTTCCTCTCTATCTCTCCTCCTCTCTGTATATCTGACTTTGTAATAAAAATAAATAAATCTTTAAAAAAATAGTTTTAAAAAAATAAAATCTCTTATATAAAAAAAAAAAAAAACAGAATGTGGGCCCCAGCACCAATGTGGGAGACAGAGGAAGCTCCTGACTCCTGGTTTTAGATTGACTCAGTTCTAGCCATTATGGGCAACTGGGGAGTAAACCAGCTGATAGAAGATCTCTCTCTCTCTCTCTCTCTCTGTATCTTCTGTTCTCTGTAAATCTGCCTTTCAAATAAAAATAAATGCATCGGGCTCGGCAGCGTGGCCTAGTGGCTAAGGTCCTCGCCTTGATCCCATATGGCTGCTGGTTCTGGTCCCGGCAGCTCCACTTCCTCTCTGTCTCTCCTCCTCTCAGTATATCTGACTTTGTAATAAAAATAAAATAAATCTTTAAATAAAATAAATGCATCTTTTTTTTTAAAGACAGCATTTGCAAAGAACCTTTACACATTCTCCCATATACCTAAAGTTATATTTAGATTATGAAAAATACCTAATTCAATGTAAGCACTGGGTAATAGTCACTACATTGTACAGTTATGTAAATTATGACAAGGAAAAAATTTTCCTGCATATTCGGTGTCCAAATGTCTTTAATTTACAATGAACTAATTAATCAGTGATTGTTAGACCCTCAAAAACAGAAGGCTTCGTGTGTTAACCCCCAACAAGCATTAGAGTTTTTGGATTCACTTTTCACAAGTAATAATTGCATTTTTAGCTATAAACGTCTGGCTAGAAGCTACAAATGGTTTATTCTCTCTGCAGTTTTTATGGGAAATTTCATCTGATTCTATTCAGTGAGCAGTGCTGCCACCTTCTGATTTCAATTGGAAATGTGTATTTAAAACTGACACTTTGGGTTGAATGTGGATGTATTTGGCAAATATTTATTTTAACCATTTTTCTTCATGAATACATTTTCTCCCTTGGGTCTCTAATTTCAAATGCCACTTATTGTTTTTTGATAACACTTTTCTATACCAAACTTTTATGCTCTAATCACAGCCCCTCAGCATCTTCTAAAATCTTGCCAGTGAAGCCACCCTCCCTCTTGGGTCTGGAGACCTATGCCAAAGAAAAAAAAACTATTAATGCTTGTAAAATTTCTTCAGAGACTTAAAAAATGTGATTTCCATACCCTGATACAGAGAATCCTTTTCATAAAATTTGGTTTCCAAAACTCGTTTGCGATGGCTATTCAGTTGCCATCCAACAGAAATTTTGCCTCAAAAACTTCCTCCATTGATTAGAATCCAGTTGAATCACTGGTGTCATCCTTGGGCTGTAACAACAGACTATTAAAACTCAGTGAAAATTGAGAGAATGTTGTCATATGCAATCCCATAATTTCACCCAGATGCTGGGTGAAATTTCATCAGATGCTGTCTCAAGGTTTTACCCGATCAGCGAGAGAGCTGGGATCTTCTCCATATTCAGACCACTTCTCAGGACAGACCTGGCCTGTCAAAGTCCACCCACCATGTGTGGCTCATTCATACTGTCCCACAAGACAGCACAGTATAATTAACTGAGCCTGGCTTCTCTAGCAACTCTTGCTTTCAAGGGATAAAGTTTCTAACCAATTAGGGGCAAAAACTACAGTGACTCAGGATGAAGTTATTCTCCTGAAGTCACGTATCCAGAAGAAGGCATAGTTAGTGCTCAGATTCAGTTTTGACGCCAATGCCTTCAGAATTCACACTGCACCTGCTTATGGGTATGGCCGGGACAGAAATGTACCCTTGAGCAAATAGTGCTGAAATTCAGTCTTCTGGTTCCTCCCATGGGACACGGACATGGTGATAACTCTCCCTATCTCATCACCCATAATCCACAGTAGATTCTAAGCTAGGACACCTTTCAAGAACATTGATTGCCAAACCTGTTACGCACTGTGTCCTCAGGTTTTCAACAAGCCGGTAGAGAAGGGGAAATTGAAAAACTGACTCCTGTTTATGCAGTTGCTGGGTCTCTGTTCATAAAGCTAGCTCTTTGGTCATGGGAAAATTAAACTTTATCACTCAGGTTCCACGTTTGAAATCAAGTATTTTCCTTTCTATTTGGATTGGTATAAAAATTCAATGAGGGTTTTAAATTAAATTTCTGGCCACAGTTGCAGACAAAAAGCAGTCAATAGTGACTCTCAACTGTAATTATTTTTGTCATTAGCATCATCACCTTCAAACTGCTGTTAAAAGCTGGCAGACACTGAACTATTCCTAGAATATCTCCATTTTACACTTCTGAGAGTTCTTTGTTACACGAATCCTAAACAGAATCTGTGCAACATTCCAGGGAATAACATATGGGTTTCCTTACAGGTGAACATTTGATTGAAATGGTTCATTAGGAAAAAGTACCTTACAATGCCCTGAGTCCATTCCAAAGCCAAATGCGCCCAATAGTATGGATACTCTGTTGGCATAGGAATAAGGTCTGCTGCTTAACTCTGCCAGGGTTCCTTTTAATTTAGTCCTCTGAAAACAACCTGCCGGATCATACATGACATTCCTTCCTGCCTTATTAACTGGAAACTAAATGAGCATTCAAGAAATTTAATGGAAAGTGATACTCAGAATGTTAATCAGCCCGTGGTCAGGAGGGAGACTGATGTTTCCAATTGCAAACCCAGCCCCCAAAAAAGGTCTCTGAAGAGCTATCAGCAAGGACAGGCTAAGCCTGGGCAAGCTGCTCCCCGAATCCCACTTCTATCAGTCTCCCCGAAGAGGCCCTGCCCACTAGCATCACAATGAAGTGCCTGGCCACCAGGACACAGTTGTTCTAAGAATGTAACAACTTTTTTTAGTGCTTTTTTTTCTTTTAGAATAAAGAAAGAATAATGCCTGGGAAATAGGGGCTAAATGTTTGGCTCCTTCCCTCTTGCATGTAGACACCTTGAAAGCTTTGTTTATCCTCGGCTTGAAGAGACACTCTTTCTGTGAACACACATGGTCATGGACTGTGCCTCTCCAATCTCTATTTGTTTATGTTACAAGGAGGATTTCTATTCCGGGAGCTTAGTATCAGGGATTTCTAACCACACTTCGTTCTTGAAGTACAGCCGCCCATGAAATATACCCAGGAATAAGAGGACATTCACAAATTTTTTCCTTCACTTTTCAAAACCCAGGTGAATTGCTTAGATGTGACGGTGAGCTGTTACATCTAAAAATTTGTTATTGACAAGTTTTTCATTTTCATTCTTGTTCCTGGTATATATTTAAAGCAATAATTGCCTTTTTTCCCCACCATAACTGGCAGCTAAAATCACTTACAGAGATGAAGCAAGGTAGACTTCCAATAATGTTGAAGGCAAAGAAATTGGCAAGAAACGAAAATATTGATGGAGTTGAATTACTAATTAGAGCTAATTTATCACTAATTTTTAATTAAAATGTTTATTCACCAGTGATTCTTTGGAAACTTGGATCCCTGTATCAAATAAGGTTAAGACTGTCAGACAAGATTGTGTATTGCATAAAAGATGGAGAAATCAGTGTTTAAGAACACAAAATTATTCCTGATTGTTGCTTGGCCTATGGGCTGTCAATCAATTTGATTGCACTGGCTCATGTAAACAATCTGGCCAGATAATTAAAAATTTTCTAGCAGATCTGTGACAGGACTTCTGCACAAAACGTTTTTGCTTCATTATTTTTAAAGATTTATTTATTATTTTTATAGGAAAGGCAGGTTTACAGAAAGGAGGAGAAACAGAAAATTTTTCATCTGCTATTTTCTTAACCAAAATGTCATAACAGCCGGAGCTGAGCCAATCCAAGGCCAGAAGCCAGGAGAACCTTCTAGGTTTCACACACAGATACAGGTCCTGAGGCTTTGGGCTATCTTTCACTGCTTTCTCAGGCTATAACCAGGGACCTGGATGGGAGGTAGAGCAGCTGGTACACGGACTGCAGAACATATGAGATTCTGGCACTTGCAAAAGGAAAATTAGCCAATTGAGTCATCATGCTGGACCCCTGTTCAGTTATTCTTACACACTGGATCTCTAAAATGTTTTCCTAGGTTTGGCATTTTCCTTTAGAACAGGCAAGGAAGTGTGATAGTAATACATACTAGTATATTCTCAAGGGATGACCTGAAATGGTTCAAATCTTGTCTTTAACACCTATTAAGCAGACAAATTGTGTAATTTGCTTTTTAAGATGCATTTTGCTTACATTTTGTTTATTTGAAAGGTAGAATTACAAAATGAGACAAGAAGAAACAGAGACAGAAAGACACACACACACGCACACAAACACAGAGACAGAGAGAAAGAAAGGGAGAAAGATACCTTCAATCCTCTGGTTCACTCACTTCCCATGGGCTCACAATGACAAGAGCTAAACCCAAGGACCAGGAGCTTCTTCCAAGTCTCCCACATGGGTGGCTATGGCCCTAACACTAGCAACATGTTACACTGTTTTCCTAGGCCATTTGTAGGGAGCTGTAGGTTTGGGGCTTGTGCAGTGGTTCAACTGGTTAATCCTCTAGCAGCAAGCACTAGCATCACTTAAGAACACTAGTCCATGTCCTGGCTGTGCCACTTTCGACCCAGCTCCCTGCTTATGGCCTGAAAAATCAGTGGAGGACAGCTCAAGTCCTTGGTACCCTGCACCCATGTGGAAGACCCAGAAGAGACGTCTAGCTTCAGATCGACTCATCTGCGGCCATCATGTAATTCAGGGAGTAAGTCGGCAGATGAAAGATTTTTCTGCCCTGCTGGATTAGCTGCTGCCTACGTGTGTCCTATATACTTCATTTCTGACACAGCTAGCTGCTAACATTCCTGTGGATAGAGGAGATGGTCTAACAGTTTGGGCCTCTGCCACCCACACTGGGAACCTGGAAGATGTTCCCATTTCTTTGTGTTGCCCTGGCGCTGGGCATTGTGCCCATATGGAATGAACCAGCAGATAGTTATGTGGAATCACTGACGTGCAGACCAATCACCCAAGGGTGGCCCTTAAAGCCTACAGACTGTGGAGATGAACCTAAGGGCTGTGGTGTGACAAACCTGGAGACGGGAAGATCCTATCAAACACACTTCAACTACTTGGAAAAAGAAAATTGTTGAGACAGGACAGGAATTGTTTTGGGATAGAGATGGGCAGGAAATAGATTCAAGAAGTATGTCAGGATCAAAAGGAAGGATTTTATAATACACTTTTTACTCTTTTCACTTTTTATTCTAGAGGAGTTAGAGTTCGAGTGAATCAAAGTTTCAAAGACCTATTCAAAAGTAGTCTTCCTAAATGTGGTGGCATTTATCTTTGATGTCCTAATTCCCACTATCTCCTTATTTGAACTTTTGAAAAGGCTTCCTGTCTCCAAACTTCCAGCATCAGCCAGACTAAGTATGAATCAGAAATTTAAACTTTAGTAAAGCTTTATGACAAACTCAAAATTCATAAGGCTTAAGAACTAAAGTTTAGAAGCATAGAATATTTGCCTTAGAAGATTGTATTCAAATTCCCTCCTTCCCTAAATGTGACTACGAAGTCTGATGGTGAGAATTCCTGCTCATGTCCACCTAACACTAAACTGATTTGAAAAGGGGCATCTCTACTAGGAAGTGCCACCTAAATTCTTACTCCCAACACATGAATGTGCAAACACTTCCACAGCTGATAGTTTCGGGGGCTTGTGTCTGGATTCCACTGGCAGTTTTGCCTACCTTCATATTAGAATTTATCATGTTTGACTTTAGCTGATGCTTTATTTGATTTTCCTGTAGAATTTTCATCCTTTGGGGGGGTTAGGAAATGTCTTATCAGTTTCTATGCACCTGCTTGCCAGCACAACAAGGTACTGGTGTCCAGAGCCTTTATGACAGTCTCACCCTCAACACTGTCTCTTGCCAGATGTTCCACTTTAAGGAATACCATCTGCCATCTTTCCATATGTGCCTCACATAAGATAACAGAGAGGGCTAGCTTTGTGTGCTATCTGTGCGTTTGAGCATTATTCTGAGTAATTTACAAGAAGTTTCATTTGATTTTTCTCCACAACATTGTAATACAGCTGCTGTTACCTCGTTATTTACAAAAGCAGAGCACTGAGGCTTAGAGAAGTGAAGTACTTTTTGCAAGCTCATCCAGAGCACAAATGACAGACTGATAAATGGAGTTCTCTGGATACAAATTATTGAATATTTTCACCATCTCATCGGTTGCTTGCAAATTTGTTTATTAATTTTTAGTTCATAATATTCTTGGCCTGAGACCTCCACGATGATACTTTGTTATCTGCTCTGTAGGATTATTACATAGTACTGAGTATGAAGGAGTGAACTGGCCTTTCTCTATGAAGAAAAGCTGTGTGCACTCTCCCAGCAACCTGCTCTGCAAGTCACAGCGGTCACTCAGCCAAGCACCCTTGGGGAAGGCTGAGCTGTAGAATCCGGGCATGAGCCAAGGACAGGAGAGTGAAGATTAACAACTGGGTTCCGGAAGAAAAGCAGTTCAAGAAAAGTGATCATAGAGCTCAGCCAGTCATGGTTCTCTGCACACTCGGAGTTCTGCTCTCAAACACTGGCACAAACAAGAGGAATAGGCTATTTAAACCTCCCCCGCAAAAAAGGATAAAAAAGTGGTATAGTCACAATAAAAGTTATAATTAATGTCATTCCAAATGCTTAATTCAGAAGCAGTGTGATTTCTTTTGAAAGCTGTCAAGCTTGATAACAGCATCTTCTGTTTATGAGCATGTAGCGATAAGATCCTAGTTGTTTTTCAAACATCCTCTCAGTAAATCTTCAAGATAAGTAGGACAACCATTAGAGATGAATCGTGAAAGGAACATACTTCTAAATTACTCACTGAAAGCAATGCATTGCGACTCCTTCTTGGTATGTAGGATAATGTTGGAACATAAGGAGGAGAAGTGACTTTTTCCACCAAGACATGTCCAATTAATGTAGTCAAACAAGATAGGTTATACACTCTAGCCTGTAAAAATGAGTATGATGGTGGCTCAGCACTTGAAAGTAATTCGTTCTCATGTAAACTCTACTGTGAAGTGGGGGGCTTTCCAGAGGAGTTCTCTTCTAAAACAAGATTATCTGGGATTTTGTGGGGTTTTTTGTGGTTTCAATTTGGAGACTCCTCAGTTGAACCTGTGCCTCCCAGAATCTCCATGATAGCTGAAGAATATCTGTGGGTTTCCAGGGCTAGGAACAGCTGCAACTTAGAAATGTCATGAGTAAATTCAACTCATTCTCTATCACACACAATGAGTGACACAGTCTGAGAAAAACAGCACTCCATGTGACCACACAGGAAAGCATATCATGTGCGGGTGAGTGAGACTAAATTGACATGAAAGGGGCTGCCAGCCTCAAAATGTAGGGCTCGCATCACTAGTGTTTCCACTAGCAAGAGACGTCTCAAACTCTATGTGTAATGACTGTTGCTGGAAGCTTGGGAAAGATCACTTGAAGATTCCTGAAAACTAGAATGCAGTGCCACCTTCCCATATGGGCACAGGTTCAAGGCCTGGCTGCTCCACTAACGTGTCTGGAAAGGCAACAAAGAACTGTCTGAGAACTTGGAACCATGCATCCATTTGGGAGATCTGGAAGAAGCTCTTGACTCCTGGCTTCAGTCTGGCCCAGCCACTGTGGTCAATTAGGGACTAAACCAGCTGTCTCCTCCTCTCTCTGTGACTCTGTCTTTCAAATAAATAAACAAAAATCTAAAAATATAAGTTCTAAAGGGAGAAATTATGTTAGCAACCCAGAAGTTTTTAGAAAATTGAACAGGAAATGCCATCAGCAAAGCGATCTTCTGACAAACGAGAATTGAGATTCATTTACAATTTATAATTTCTTGCTCAATCTCTTCTCTGTCATTAACAATTTTATGCCTCTTAGAGGCATTCTATAGGCTCATTAGCTTGCCCTAACCCCTTCTCCCAAGTAACATCATGGTAGCAATTTCAAAATACTGTTATCCAGCCTTATTTTGCAAACCTGGTCATAGAGGTCTTATATCATAGGCTTACTTATTATGGATTGGCCATCTACCTGTTTAAAAAAAGTTGTACTGACTCAGCAGGAGCAGGGACAAATTACTTTGGAAAACATGAGATGGTGGATGAGCTTGGGCCAGGCAGTACGGCATTACTTGGAATGCCATATCTCATCCCAGAGTCCCTTGGTTCACACTCTTGCTTCTCTTCTACTTCAAAAGCCCTGCTAGCATGTACTCCTGAAGACAGCAAATGATGGCTTGAGTACTTGGGTTCCTGCCATCCCTGTGGGATGGAATTCTAAACTCTGGGCTTAGAACTGGTCCAGCCCTTGTTGCTGTGGGCATTGGGACGGTGAAGCAGTAGATGAAAGATCTCCCCTTTCTCTTTCCCTATTCTTACCATAAATAAATAAACAAACAGGGCCCGGTACAGTGGCCTAGTGGCTTAATTCCTCGTCTTGAATATGCCGGGATCCCATACGGACACCAGGATCCCATATGACTGCCAGTTCTAATCCCGGCAGCCCCACTTCCCATCCAACTCTCTGCTTGTGGCCTGGGAAAGCAGTCCAGGATGGCCCAAAGCCTTGGGACCCTGCACCCATGTGGGAGACCTGGAAGAAGTTCCTGGCTCCTGGCTTCAGATCAGCACAGCTACGGCCGTTGCGGTCACTTGGGGAGTGAGCCAAAGGACAGAAGATGCTCCTCTCTTTCTCATCTCCTCTCTTTATATCTGACTTTGTGATAAGAATAGAATAAATCTCTAAAACTAAATAAATAAATAAATAAATAAAATGAAAATTAAAGTTTAAAAAGGCAAGCAGAACAAGAAGGCAGTGATGAGCAGGGTGTTCGCAAGGTCCCGTAAGTATCAAAGAAACGATGAAAACTGTTAGACTGGAATTTTAAATTTTCATCTGTTTGAATACATAGCGCAGATTGAATGTGCTCCAGTGGGAATTACACCTGGTTTCAACGGATGAATTAACTTCACATATTTTATTTCCAAATTTTTGGCTGTGTATCACTAGAGGGATCAATGATAAAATTATCACAAAATTCTCAGTGACATTAATAAAGATAATTTCCATACCAGCAAGATAAAAAATGTTGAATCAAATGATCTCTTATGGTTTTTCAGCTATAAAATTGTACGACGAGCTCACCTTACAAATTGAGTGTGCAAGTGATTAAAACCTGAGGCTAGATCATTTTTCTCCGTGCTCACCTGAAACACTATCCAATAATACTCCAGTAGCTTTTCTTTAACCAAACTGCTATCCACTAGAACTTTCTAGCTTGATGGCACTAGTTAGTAACTGTTTATTGGCATAGCGTCATACCACATGTTTCTACGGAACACTTAGAATGTTGATAATACAACTGAGGGATTCAAGTTTTAATTTAATTTAAATGTAACTATCCACATGCGGCTAGTGATGGCAATAAGTAGGGCTGGCTGGTAACATGCCGCATATTACTGTTTTAAAAATACTAGAAGATTTGGGATGTTTATATGATAAAGAATATCAGATGATTGCAAAGATAAATGTATTTGGGCATTAAGGTAAAAAAAAATCACGGAATCACATACATATTTACAATTGAAAATTAATCTGTTTGAATTTGAACTGTAATACTGCATCAAGGTGGAGGAATCCACCAGGGGGGAGGGGCGTGGGGAGGGGTGGGGAGATTCCCAGAGCCTATGAAACTATCACATAATGCAAAATAATTAATAAAAAAAATAAAGATTAAGAGAAAACACACACACACACAAAAATTAATCTGTAACAGGCAGATGTTGTGGTTTATTTCATTAAGTTGTTGCTTGGGATATTTGCATACTGTCTCAGAGTACCTGGGTTCAAACCCCACCTCCGTTTACTGTCCAGCTTCTTGATTTTGTGAGTCCCGGAAGGCAACAATGGGGGCTCAAGTACATGAGCCCCTGCCACTCAAGTGGGACACGCAGATGAAATTCTGGTCTCCTAGGTTCCCTCTCACCCAGCTATCTATCTATCTATTATCTATCTGTCTATCTATCACCTATTGCCTATTTATTATCTATCATAAATCAATACAGCTATCTATCATATGTATATAAAAAAGAAAAATCTAGGATTGTAGATATCTTAAAATAACAAAAGGACATCAAGATATAATGATACTGATACTATGTTGCTACAAAACTAAACACATGAAGGGCCCGTCACAGTGGTCTAACAGGTAAAGCCCTGGCCTTGAATGCACTAGGATCCCAAATGGACGCCCGTTCTAATCCCAGCAGACCCGCTTCCCATCCAGCTCCCTGCTTGTGGCCTGGGAAAGCAGCTGAGGACGGCCCAATGCATTGGGACCCTGCACCCTTGTGGGAGACCTGGAGGAAGTTCCTGGCTCCTGACTTCGGATTGGCACAGCACCGGCCATTGCACTCACTTGGGGAGTAAATTATTGGATGGAAAATCTTCCTTTCTATCTCTCCCCCTCTCTGTGTATCTGACTTTGCAAATCAAAATAAAATTAAAAAAAGAAAAATCAAAAATTAACACATGAAAATGAATGGCTTTCAGTTTTATATGGGACCAGGGAATCCCCACCTTTCAATTACAGATAATAATCTACTCTAGGATGATAAAAACTTTTCAGTCTCCAGGAAAGATAAATGCTTTCTTAAGTGCTGCTCTAATTGTCAGAAATGTAATCAATGCAGCTAAACAAACACCAAAAACTTTTATTTTTAGAAAAATAGTTAAGATTTTTTTTAACCTACCACATGTCTCGTCAAAGGTTCATGATCTTCCCATAAGCTTCTTGTAAAACACAGATGCAGGACAAATGAGTAGTTGCAGTTTTTAATAGTTTAGTGGCTATGAAATTTTGGATTCCCTAAATCCCTCGCTTCAGTTTTATACTAAGCTACTCTGTTCTCTAAGTTATTATTTAATGTGAAATTCACATGATTTTAATAGTAACATCAGCAGAGGTGAGGTAGCATGTAAAGTTTCTTTAGATAAGTGGTTTCCAGCATGTCTTACTTGCCTACCACATTTGCTGTTGTTTTATTTTCTTTCTGATACTTTCTTAATGTTGATGGAATAATAATGATAATATAATGCGAACAGATTAAATGTAGCTTATACATGCAAGCCTAAAAGTACTCTTTTCCTCCCTCTATCCTTTCCTCTTCCTCTCTTTGCTACTTCGTTCATTTTTTCCTTGCTTCCTTTCTTCGTATTTGATTTTGGTGATAACGTATTTTAATTAACATTGCAGTTAAGAACTTCATGCTCCACTAAATAAATAGATCATCAAGTTTAAAAAAAAAGTGAAGTGTCCTCAGTTCAGTGGGAGTATAAGCAAAGGAATATAAACAATAATCTAATTGAAAGATAATCACTCCCTACAACTTTGCTTTTCAGCAAAAACTTCCAAACGTGTAAAATGTTTTCATGTGTACAATCTCACAAATTTTAAAAATGGTTTGGTCAATCGAGTTTTTGAAACTTCCCAGGAGCAAATCTATTTACTTTTCATTCTCAAACTCTGAATCCTCCACTTCACAGTCTCTCTTGAAAAGTGTGGTGGAAATCAATGATTTCAGGAGTTCATTTCCTATTAAGTTCGTACTTGTACCTATTTTCCTGTGAGTCAGTTACATATTTCAGAAAACTAAGCTTAACTGCCGTGTGTGTGTGTGTGTGTGTGTGTGTGTGTGTGTGTGTGTTTACCAGCACAGTGTTCCATTTTGACGTGGGCATTAAGGCACCTGGGTCACTCGAAGTGTCTGGAACTTACCAACCTACTCTGATCATTGCTTCTTGCTGCTTCCAACTGCTGTGCAAAGGGGTGACATGCGTCTATTGCAGAGTGGACTTCTAATGAGAACTGTTTTTTCTTTTTAAAGAAAGTTACTTGATCCTTCTGATGTTAAGCTGTGATTGCTTATGTTTCTATCAAGAAATTGTTGATTAGATGCAGACTCTGAAGAACTTATTCAGACATGATAGCAACGACTCTGTCCTATCAAACATCTCTGTCTCACCTGATAGAGTTTTAAAAATCTCAGAGAGTAGTTATTTTTGGGCAAATCTCTGCAATGCATTGGTTCAGTGCCAAATGGGGATAATTACGTTAACTATCATCCTTCCTCAAATACTGAATGCTTATATTTCTTAACCTGCGTAAGTTTTAGAGACCTTTTAAATTGTCCACTTCAAACTATTATCTCTTTGAGCAGTAAAGATCAACTGCTTGCAGATATAATCAAAGTTGTTTGTTATTATTGTTACAAGAGACATGGCGCGGTCAGTATGCTCAAAAAGTGATTGCCCAGTTAGCTAGAATTTTTACGTAACTGAGGTATGGCTCATCATCCATGGTAGAGTATTTAATATGCTTTTGCCAACTTCAATGTTTTGTGTACAATTCAACGTATTAGAAAAGACAGCCCAGGACTATCCCATCATTTAGATGTGAGTTTAGATGTGGAATGTTAAACAAGAGGTAACTCGTGCGGATGAGTGCAGAACACACTGTTACAGTCATGTTTTCACAGGGGACAGTCTTCCCTGATTGTGTCAAAGGCATTAAACTTTCATCAAGTTACACTTAACCATTGATTCTTACGGCAAAGACGCTTTAGTATTCAATCTCAAGCAAGCTGTCTATAATTCTGATTTATTTTCATAAACATTTTGGAGAGCATCTGAATGAGAACGCCATAAGTTTGTTTTATATTCCTAAGTACTCTTATTTTAAAAGATAATTTTCATTCAGAATTTTGATTAATGTGACTTTTGAGGTATCTTAAGTCCATCTTGAAAATCAAATATCTGTGTCACTTGTTTCATGAAGTAGTACCTTTATTTTTCCAATTTCTGCTCATTTTAACATATATTTAGTGACACTGTAAGATATAGAGCACTCTCTACAATTATTTAAGTACATTGATTACTCAGTTATATATATGAATAGTTATTTAAAAATAATGTTCTTCAGCCAGTCAACTTACTCAACTGTGTTACCATGTGCTCTGCTTTTTTTGGTATTAAAATAATACGATTTACAACTTTAATAAAAATTCTGATTGTTGGGCCTGGTGTAGTAGCCTAGTGGCTAACGTCCTTGCCTTTCATGTGCCTGGATACTGTATGGGTGCCAGTTTGTATGTCAGCTGCCCCAGTTCTCATCCAGCTCCATGCTTGTGACCTGGGAAAGCAGTTAAGGGTGGACCAAAGCTTTGGGACCCTGCACCTGCCTGGGAGACCAGGAAGAAGCTCCTGGCTCTTGGCTTTGCGTCAGCTCAGTTCTGACTACTGTGGTCTCTTGTGGAGTGAACCAACGGAGGGAAGATTTTTCTCTCTCTTGTTTGCTGTACATCTGAAGATATCTAAAGATAATGGTGTTTACATTCTAGTATTTTTTCAGATTATTTGTAAAGATCTAAGACTTTTTTTGCAGGCAAGATAAAATGGTTGTCTCTTATGGGATGGTCAAAGTTATTTTAAAGAAATATGGGGGGAAACTTAAATATATCAATATTGATTCCCCCCCCCATTTTTATCCAATTAGGATGATCTTTTCTTATTCAAACTTCTTCAATGTAAAGCATGAATTTTTCTCCCACTGACAGCTTGGCCATTATCAGAGTATACATCATTCAAATGAAAGTTTGGAAACATCTATATCAATGTAAATCTAATTACTGAGAATTTTTCACTAGAGAATATTTTCTTTCCAGTTGGTCCCTTTATTTTGGTGCTAAATTACTGTCTTAATTTCAAGAGAGACCAGCACTGCTTGCCATCCCTTTCACACAGCCTGTTTTTGTTCTTAGATGACAGGAAGATTTACAACCCTGTAATTTTTTCTGCTCTCAAATCTCTGCATGGTTCTCAAGAGACTGGCTAGGTAGATCTGAAAGATGCAATATTGTACTAATACATTCATAATTTTTAAATTGGAAAGAATTCTTATGTGAATCCTTTTTATTTCTTTTTAGACAGGCTGTTCTAACTGGGAAATAAGATCAAGGTCTGTCTTTCTTTCCTTTTCTGTCCTCCCCTTCTCCATACCTTGCTTCCTTCTCTCTCTCCAAAAATGTACTTTTTTCATTCTTTGTTTTCCCTTCTTACTTATTTTGCTCAGTCTTCCTGATGATCCTGCAAATATCCTTCTCAGTACAGGACCAGAGAGGAAAATTCATCGGCTTTTCAGAAACTAGACTGCCATTCAAAGACTTTCAAGAAGTCACACCAGCCAGGTCTCTGAGGTGAAACAACCCTTCACTACTCCCTATCCCAGGTTCTCCGCTAGGCTTTTTCTTGATGTGTTGCTTCAAGAGTAATCTCAGCATTTTAGGAATTTTTTTTTCCATAAAAGCGTTAGCTGCCATTTCATGATTGAATATACGCACTGCCAGCCATTCACAGGCTAGCACCACTGCACCAACCCTCCCAACAGAAACACTCCTGCACCCAGGAACACCAACACAGCTTAAAATATTTACATTCAGCAGTTGACTGTATCACTTCCCTTTTTCTAAGTGACGGATGTTAGATTCAGAGGTTCCAACTTGGATTATAACCACTGATGATCTAGATATTTAGTTTTGCCTTATCTATTTCCAAGAATATCCTGAAAGAGGATGTCCAAGGATTCAGGTGGGAAAATTATATAGATTTTTTTTATTTTTAAATTGTGCATCACATATGTTATCATTGAGTGAATTATGCTTTTTTTTCTGGAAGGCAATATGTCTGTACATATCAGGAGTCTTAAAATGATTTTACCTTTTAATCAAGACATTATATTTATAAGAATCCATAGAAGGGAATAATTAGGTACTCAAAGACTTTCTGAGAATTCCATTACCAATTCTGTGAGCATTAAAGGTGTCTAGTTACAGGCTCTTGTGTTCTAACCATACAAATAACTATACAGCATTGAGAATAACATTGTTTCCTCATGAGATATTAAACGAGAGGAATAAAAGTATATTAATAAGTCATTTAGAATTGTGTGTATATATTACAAGGAAAAAGTTCAAAACATTATATACAACATGTCTGAATAAACATATTAACGTATAAATGTGTTTCCAGTGCATAGAATATGTCTATGTTTCATGATTTTCTGAGTCTCAAAATTTCTATAAGTCACAGAACACTTTTGTGACTGATAAAATGCCAGATAAATTCTGCAAGAATTGGTTGGCTAATTTACAACTAGTATAAACAGATGTTTTAGGATTTTTAACTTTTTAGTTTATCTGTCTTAAGACCACATTGTATGAGAGAGGGAAGTCAGCATACTGTCAATTCAGGTCATCTTAGAAGGTGGTGCTTATTTTCATTGACTTAGGAATATTATCTGGGATATTGGACCCAACAAGCTTTTTAATTGAAACATGCAAATAAATAATAGCTTGTTGGAATTTCTGTAAGTAATCAAAATATTTAGCAACTGAACATATTTGTGACTGGTATGCAATACATATTCAATGAAAATTAGATGATGATGAATACTACCATAATTTTGTTTTGTTACAGAAAATTAAATTTTACAAAGGGAATATTTTGATATAGTTGATATGTTTTCAGACTTGTTCACTTACTGTATTTGAAGAAACCAAAAAGATAAAATAAATAAAGCAAAGGGGTGGGTAAAAGTAGAAGTATAACCATGGAGTGAAAATAACTCTTTCATGATTGAATACATGTTCTTTGGGTCAGTTCTGAGATACGTTATAGTGGACTCTCCATTCTGGCTTCCACAATTCTTTTTTCAGTTTGTATTTCCACCAACAGTGTATTAGGACAACTTTTTCTTTGAACCATGTGTGTTCATATCTTTAACATATTTATTGGATCATTTGCTTTGCTGTTGACCTACTTGCGCTCTTTATAGATCTTAGATATCAGTCCTTTATCAATTGCAAAATTTGCAATATGTCTCCCATTCTGTTGCTTGACTTGTTGCTTTGTTGCATATTGCTTTGAAAAAGATTCTTAGCTTGATGTAACAGTATGTGTCTTTTGTTGTTGTTGTTGTTGTGCGCAGAAAGAAGACACACAGCAAAGCAGAGGGGTCACAAACATTTTCGAAGAAAATACTTGCAAACTTCACAATTTATGAGGAGTAATATCCAAGATGTGCAAGAAACTCAACAGCAAAACAGACAATCCAGTTAAGGACTGAATTGAGGATACTTACTTATTGACTATCATGATTAGTTTTATAGTAAGCCAGTAATTATAGATGTGCTAAAATTAAGCTTTTTGCATAAAATGAAAGAAAAGTAAACAAAAAAGAAGGGGATTGAGGGAAGAAGACAGTGAGGCAGGAATTACTATTATCTTGTTACAAGTGTATCTATTGAAAAATAAATATGTTATACTTATATTAATAAACAGTAAAAAATAATTACAGATAACAGGAGTTTTATCCCATATTTTAATCAAATTTCCTTTCTTAAATCATCTTAATAAGACAGTAATGTTAATTTAGTTGGTTAAAAGAAGTCTGTCCAATGGAAAATCAAGAAACAAATTAGGGACTGGATTCTCATTATAAATGAAACCAATATTATTTGAAGTTTAAGTCTAGCATCTCTAATAACATAAATACTGATTACTACGAGAGAAAAATATACTAGCTTTTGAAACAAAACCCAATTTCATCAACTTACTTCATTGGCAGTCTAGATGTTAAATGACTGTTTTTATGTTCATATCGGTTGAAATGAACACTTGTTGGTTTACATACTTTTAAGAATCAGCTACACTCAGATTTGCCATATGACCTTTTTGACGGCAATTAGGGAAACAGCTCCACAGTCCAGGCTGTAATATACTGCAGAGAACTTATTTTGCTTTTCTTCGTATATTATTTTGGTAAAAGATCTGTGTTATATTGACTTTAGACAGGTGTACATACAAATTAAAGGAAGTATTGATATAAGACTGATACATTTTACACAGCCATAGATTTATACTTTCTGCCTATAATAATTATAGAAAAAGCTTCCCTTACTTTGGATCAAGGGGTAAATGATACATGAATGAGAACCTGAAATTGGGACAATTTGTAACATCTGTGACTGAAAAGTAATATAGCCATGCGAATGGCTATTGTACAAAATTCATAAAAATAACAAATGCTTATGTGCATGAGAGCTGTTTCTGGGATTTAAACTTTTACAACCATTATGAAGAAAAAATGGAGATTTCTCCAAAATTAGAAAATACATATTCTCTAAGACCTAATCATCCCACTCCTAGGTTTATAACCAAAGAAAATGAAATCCGCATACAATACGATTATACATACTCCATGTTTACTGCATCGCAATTCACAATAGCTGTGATATGAAATCAACCCAGATATCCACCAACCAGTAGCTGTATTGAGAAATTGTAGCACTTAACACAACAGAACACTACCAGCTGTAAAACGAAGAATGAAATTCTGTCTTTCACAACTACATGGATGAATTGAAGGCAATTATTACTGCTGAAATAATCCAGTCCCCAAAAGACAAAATCATATACTTTCCTGATAAAAAAATTAATGCATATAATCAAATATGACATTTTGAAATTTAATTATCATTTATAGCGCTTGTCTATATTTGTAAGGAACAGTGGTATTTCTACTTATTACTTTATAAATTTCTTACTTCATATACGATTAATCTTGCAATTATAAAGTAAATCGAATGCCTGTCACTATAAAATTAAAAGAAAAATAAGAAAGGCAGGAAAAGGGAGAATAGCAATGTAATAGTGAGGAACACAGTGAGGGTAAGGTGGGAAGTATCAATATGCTTCTCTCTTTTTACAACAAGATTTTATTTATTTATTTATTTATTTGGAAAGGCAGATATACAAAGAGAATGAGAGACAGAAAGAAAGATCTCCTGTCTTCTGCTTCACTTCTCCAGTGGTTGCAATGGCTGGAGCTGCACCAATCCAAAGCCCAGAACCAGGAGCCTCCTCTGGATATCCCATGCGGGTGCAGGGTCCCAAGGCTTGGGGCCGTCCTTGATTACTTTCCTGGGCCACAAACAAGGAGTTGGATGGTACGTGGGGCTGTCAGGATTAGGGCAGAGGTGTAAGGGATGTGTGTACGGCTAGGGTTTAGCCACGAAGCTGTTTGTCCAGGTCCACAATATGCTCTTAAAACAGTATTATGCAGTTGATTAATTTACATAAATTAAAAATATATTTTAAATGTAGAAGCCAAACATAAATTTAATACTTTTATTAAACCATACAAGATATTGATGACATGGACTATTTTCCAGCTTTGCCTTTATGCCCTGCAGCACCTAGCACAGTATCTGGCACACAGTAGGGTTTGCAGGAATGTTTTGCCTGACAAACAAAAGGATCAAAGTGATCAGAGCAAGTACTACATCTATAAAAGGTGTGAGCAAGATTTTTTCATAAAACGTCAGACAAAAAATAATATTTTCACTGCATTCTGCCACTGTCTCAACTTTACATCTGAAACATGTAGGTAGTTATAGACAATGAAAAAAAATTAGTTATCATGGCTATGTACCAATGACATGAAATTAGGATGCAGGTTACATTTCATTAGCAGGCTTTTAGAGCACGCAGGCTTCTGTTCCACACTTACTCCACTTTACAGCCCTGCTGTCTTGGATTTTAAATATATATACAATTATGTGTATTTTCACACACAAACACACATATGTGTACATATATGTGTATGCATATATACATATACTCTCATACATGCATATGTATATATGTATTCTAAGATATACATACACATATGCATATGTATATATACATGCATGTTTTGTGTATATGTTTGTATATATGTACATGAATATATACTGGGAGTTATATATATACAAAAGGGTACAGTTGACAAGAAGAGAGAATGGATGTATTGATAAAACTTTCTTCATTACTTGCTAAGTTCAAGAGGGTGTCTTCCCATGAGTAGGTCAGAGGTTTTGCATATATGTGCCAAGATAACAATAAAATGATACTTTACCTACTTATTTCTCTGAATGAAAGCTTTTTTCCTGATCAGATTCCCTTTTCAATTTCTCTATAAAGCCTTCATCATCCAGACCTTGGAAAGATAATAAATAAGAATCTCCTATTCAGGATAATGAGCTTCCACGAATCAATTGCAATAAGGGAAAGAATCAAAAGCAAGAACCTCTTATTAGAACCAATCAGCATCATATATGGATTGATCTGCTCTTCAGCAATTCTAAATTTGGATTTTGGCTTTGTTAATAAGCTCCATATCTTTTCTCATGCTATTCCTTTAAAATACCAGAAGCAGAATTAGTTTTTGGTAATTTCTTATGGCAAAGGGGAAAGGAAGTTAAAAAAAATACATATCGGGCCCGGCGGCGAGGCCTAGCGGCTAAAGTCCTTGCCTTGAAAGCCCCGGGATCCCATATGGGCGCTGGTTCTAATCCCGGCAGCTCCACTTCCCATCCAGCTCCCTGCTTGTGGCCTGGGAAAGCAGTCGAGGACGGCCCAATGCATTGGGTCACTGCACCCGCGTGGGAGACCCGGAAGAGGTTCCAGGTTCCTGGCTTCGGATCGGCACGCACCGGTCCGTTGCAGCTCACTTGGGGAGTGAATCATCGGATGGAAGATCTTCCTGTCTGTCTCTCCTCCTCTCTGTATATCTGGCTGTAATAAAATGAATAAATCTTTAAAAAAAAAAAAATAAAAAAATAAAAAAATTAAAAAAAAAATACATATCACTAAGAAAAGTCATAAGTGGATGCAAAATAGCTTACAACCAGTGGTAAACTAAAACATTTAAATTATGATAAACTACTTGCATCCTCTCTAAAGGGTGTATTAGCACAGAAACTAATTCATGTTTCTGAATACAGGAAATTCAACTTGTGCCCTCATTTACACCGGCAATGCTAAAGCTAACGCACTAGAAGGAGTCAGAGACATTTACTCTCTATCATGCGTGCATTGTTTTGTTTACATCCAATTAGAATCAATTTGAGTATTGGAAGACACTCCTTTTGTGAAGGTGAATCTAATTAAAGCCAGGATATATTCATAAAACCGCTTGACTGGGTTCACATACACAAAAATGGACCCCCAAACTCAGAAAACAAATAGATTAATGAAGGGGTGCTGGCCAGTCCCTTCCCGCTGTGGAGAACCCTTCTGTATTCAGGAATCCTCCTGAACCCACAGAGCGAAGTATAACAAAAACATGTTCTTTGATCCTTAGATGAATACAAGTGTAATAAAAGCTGTAATATATTCTTAATTGAAAGGTTTATTTATATTGCAAAGTCAGGCATACAGAGAGGAGGAGAGACAGAAAGGAAGATCTTCCATCCCATGATTCAATCTCCAAGTGATCACAATTGCTGGAGCTGAGCCCATCTGAAGCCAGGAGCCTGGAGTCTCTTCTGGGTCTCCCACGCTGGTGCAGGGTCCCAAGGATTTGGGCCATCCTCAACTGTTTCCCCAGGCTACAAGCAGGGAGCTGGATGGGAAGCAGGACTGACGGATTAGAATCGGTGCCCATATGGGATCCTGGTGTGTTTAAGGCGAGGACTTTAGCCGCTAGGTCATGGCGCTGGATCCAAGCTGTAATATATTCTTATCTTCTCCCAACAACACCCATTAGACCCTTAAGAGCCTTGTTCTTTAAACTACACTCTTTCCTGGTCCAAATTAAGACATAGTTGGGGGTCCAGCATGATAGCGTAGTGGTTAAAGTCCTTGCCTTGAACGCGCTCAGGATCCCATATGGGAGTCGGTTCTACTCACTGCAGCCCCACTTCCCATCCAGCTCCCTTCTTGTGACCTGGGAAAGCAATCGAGGATGGCCCAAAGCTTTGGGAACCTGCATCCGCATGGGAGACCAGGAAGAACTCCTGGCTCCTGGCTTTGGATTGCCTCAGCTCCAGCTGTTGTGGCTGCTTGGGTAGTGAATCATTGAATGGAAGATCTTTCTCTCTGTCTCTCCTCCTCTCTGTATATCCGCCTTTCCAATAAAAATAAATAAATCTTTTTAAAAAAAGACATGGTTGGAAACTCTGCTTTTCTACCTTTAGAACATCACTTCCAACGATTTCACGATTTTCTCTTTAAATTTATAGTGGATACAGGACACAGAAATATGGATACAAGTTGCTGACTCCCAACAGTTGTGTTGGTGAGCTTATTTGAAAGTGGGATCTTTGCAAGTGTGATCCAGCCTAGGATCTGAAGATCTCAAGGATTTGGAGAGGGCTCTAAGTCCATGCATATGTGTTCTAAAAGAAACAAACAAACAGAAAAATGTGCAAGACACAGTGGCCCAGAGGCAAAGATATTGCAAAGATGAAGGCAGACGGTAGTATAATATGTACATGAATCAAACAAAGCCGAAGAATGCTAAAGACACAGGAATCTTCAAGGAAGGCGAGCAACTGATCCTTCTTTACATTCTCCAGAATAAATGCTTCTCTTGAAACATTCTAGAGAATGCTAGATTTTTTAGAGGATTGCCTACGTAATTTAAAAAAGACTTCTGGAAGAAATATCAACAAGGCAAAGAGGTGATCAACACAGTGAGAGGAAATGTTTGCATACCACACGGCAGATAGGGGACTAATATCCAGAATTTACAAAGAGCTTCAGAAACCTGCCAGCAGCAAAACAAACAACCCTGTAAAGAAACGAGTGGAAGAAATGAACAGACATTTTTCAAAAGAACAAATTAAAATGGCTAATAGATGTATGAAAAAGTGCTCAGGATCCCTAGCTCTTAGAGAATTACATTAAAAACCGCATTGAGGTTCCACGTAACTCCAATGGAATCATTCTACATTCAGAAATTTACAACCTTGGCTGGCTGGATGTTGGGAAAATGAGGTGAGTGTAGGTTAGCGTAGTCAGTATCGAAGTAAGCAAGGAGAGTGCTAAGACTACTGAAAATTGATCTGCCACGTGAACCAGCTATACCACTCCTGACAATAAATATAAAGGGAATAAAATCTGCATATAGGAAAGTGACGTGCAGCCCTATGTTTACAGCAGCACAAGCCACAAGACATGGAAATAACTAATGTTCATTGAAAGATGAATGGATAAAGAAACTGTGGTACATGTATTCCATGAACTACTATTCAGCCATGAAAAATAATGGAATGCTACCATTTATAATAAAACAGTCCCAACTGAAGACCATTATGCTCAGTGAAATACGCCAATCCAAAAGGGAAAATATCATATATTCTTTGATATAAGACAGCATCCTTGCAAAATAAAAACAAATATATAGGTGAGATTTTATATAGATATGTGTGTGTATGTGTGTGTGTGTGTGTATTTTCATAGATTAACTGTATAGTGGAAGACAGCATATGGGGAAGTGAAGATATGTTATAGTATGTATTTCTTCTCCTGAACAAGACTCTCTGTGAATATAAAATGTATTTCAATAGGATGCTATATTTTCTGTCTTTGTACCTACAATGTCATGGTGCACATGAATAGCAGAATGCTGAATTTTTAACTGTTGCTGGAAGACTGTATCACTGCGATATTACAGGGGAGAATAGTGGGAAGGAGAGTGGAGAGGCAGGGGGGGGAAAGGGGAAAATCCCTATACCTACAAAACTATATCATGGAAGATAACAAAAACCTACACAAACCTACTTCATACAGATTCTTTCTCCTTTCAGCAGGAAGTGTCCATGTGATACCATGAAGGCTTGAACAATCTCATTTTACTATCCTAGGAGAGTAAATCTGGGGAATAAGCTGACCAGAAACTTACACAGAGAACAACAGACAACTAAAGATGGTATCTTGATCAATTCGACATGAACATTCTGCTACTTTTAATCTTACTAACTACAGCAAATGCACATTGCTCGTCTATTCAAACTAGTATTTTATCACTTGTCATAGAAAATGTTCTAACTGGTATATTAAAAGTATTTTTAAAAGTGCCTGCAAAGCATGTAGGTAAAAATGGATGCGTAGGTTTCAATTTTGTTTTTCACAGTAAGATAAGCTGATATGATAATTACATTTACATGTGAACTTTTTGAAGCCATCTTCCTCTCTTCTCTCCCTGGTCTCCTCCTCATGGGCTCTTATTTATTTTTCTAGGATTTAAAGTTAGGACCACTGTTGGATTTTAGGGTTTTACACCTCTGGTATCTTTGTTTTTTTTTTTTAATTTGATTATATATTTGCATGCCTGCATATTTTTTGCAAAAAAAATTTGCCAGATTTCCCTTTATAAATGAAAAAATTGATATTTTGCATTTTCCTTAACTAACTGGTAGAAAACCAGTTAAAATTATTCTCTGAGTCCATGAAAGCATATAGCTCAACCCGATGTTTAATTTTTCTGATACTGTGTAATATCAAATTGAACTACTATATTAAAATACTATGTACTGGGAAGCTTAAAAAAATAGTCTTATAATTCTGCAGTCTGGAAGTCCAAAGTCAAGGTGATGTTAGGATTGTTTCCTCTGCAGGGGATCTCCCCTTGGCTCGCAGCTGACTGCTTTTCCGATGTTTCCTGTCGTAGTCTTTTCTATGTGTATGTGTGCCTTCTGATAAGATGGGCATTACAACTAGGTTAGGGACCTACCTTATAACCTTACATTATTTTGAAAGAACTAATCTGTGAGTTAAAGCCTCAACGTATGGATGAGGAGAGAAGGGGACAGAAGATACATTTATGTCTGTAACCACTTTTTTGATCAGCCTTATCTTTTCATCCTATAACAACATAACATACTTGTAATCCATCATATGAGCTCATATGATCTTAGAAAACAAGATTAAAGGGAATACTTACAACCTTTGTACAAAACATATCACCACATACTGAAGGACACCAATGATAACTTCCCAAGGATTTGTCATAAAGATCCTTCCAATAGTTGAAATCAATCAGCACCCATTTTTGAGATAACCATTACCAACTCGCTTTACATAATCTGGTGCAGGTTGCCATTTTCAGTCTAATATTCCAGAACGCATATGCTTACCAACTATAAGAGAAGAGCACATCCCATAGCATCCTTCTCCTTCCTTGTCTACCTATGCCCATGTCCTCCACATCCCAGAATAACCGTTTACACTCCATAAGTCTGTCTGAATCCTCCCCTTTGCAACACAGATTGAGATCTACTTGCCCTTAACCTGTCTAATGCTGTCCTAGTTTATACTGATCTTGTCCAACTCTGATTACCTATCGATAACATTACTTTTATTGTCAGAATATCTGCCATCAGACCCATTAGATACCCACTGTCAGAGCCCACATTTATCTATGTGGTATCTATGAGCATGAATTGCTTTTTCAAACATATCAATCTAAGTGGTTCCCAGTTCATAGTTATCATCACACCATGAAATAAGCAGTTTTTGCCCTGACAACCTCATGATCACCAGAAATATGTGGGGAGCTAACTGGAAAAATTGCAAGCATACATAGGACAGCTTAGAATACTGCAATGGGCAAAAGATCCAAATCCCTTTCTGGGGAAATTGCATTTCCTTCACATCATTCACTTCAGGTTCTTTCCTGTACTTGTTCCCTCAAATACCATGGAACTACTCTGACTTATAACTCACAGCGAGTGTTCAAGTCAATTTCCCCTGTTGACATTGGAAATAATGAAGATTGAGAATTGAAAATGCTCCTGTTAACCCAGAATCTCAGTAAGCAGCACTCATAATTTACACATTTCTCTTTTTATGGAAGCAAACAAATTTGCTTTATTAACAATATTGTCTGGAGGACTTAAGATTCAGGTATGTTTATTGTACCCATAGCACCAGTCACCATTTCCATTTCCCATGGACATCAAGTTAAACTTTACGTGAACTTTAACAATGAATAAAAATTGATTAAAATCACACAGGCTGAATTATTTTTTCCCCAGGATACCTAACAATTTTTCTGAATAAACTTGACCTTTTCACTTCTATTCATTTTAATAGAAGGGTAAAAACGAAATCATATTCAAGCAAGTATATCCATCCACTTGGGAAGCTCTGGAAACAAGCTTATGTCTGTGAAAATAAAAAGCAATTTACTCCCTTTATTAAGATGTGTAACAAAATCACAGTTGTGATTTAATCTGTGTTTGGTAGCTCTGAAAGCCTATTTTTGAATTTCTGGAGTTTTGAAATATTTTAAGTGGTTTGTTTTTAATTTTTGGTTCAGAATGAAGAGCATGGTTTTCAAGGAGAAATAGATTTCGACATGCTGTATTTTCAGGAATAAACCTTTCATGCAATAACCTCTATATCAACAGAATAATTTAGTTACAAATTGCAGCTATACATATATACACATATATATAACATATTTATATAATGCGTATATTTCTATACAGAATTCTACACCTCTAAAGCCTTCAAAAAGTTCTTACAGATGCATACTATTACTATGCACAAAAACTATGCACAAATTTAAAAAAATTTTTCACCACAATAAAATTAATGGCATTTTCATGAATTTTTTGAAGTATCCTAGTATTTTATTTTATCTCACTAGCCAGGCAATGACTTCAACCTCTACAATGTTATCCTTTATTGGCATATTTATCAATAAAAACTAAAAATTATATATATATATATATATATATATATATATATATATGTATATACACTTATCCTCTTTTCACATTACATTCACACAACACAAGGGAATTGAGATGTGTGCCAAAGACAAAATGGGTTCAAAATATCACAAGGCACAAGGAGATTATACATTTTCAGGAGAAGAGCAAGATTCAATTCTTATCTTCTTTATGAATTGTCTTCCAGGATTTTCTTTTGAATTTTCCTTTTTTTTTTTTTTTAATGCCCACCCATGTCACTTGTTGGTTTAGAGTTGCAATCCAGTTTAGAACTATGCCATGTTCTGAGGAAGGATAGACAATTAAAGATGAGCCCAAATAAATAACAAAAGAATCAAGCCACTAGGGTCTTCTAAATTCCAAAAGAGCTCTTACAAGTGAGAAGATCACATCACCAGAGTTGACTGTAATGAGGGAATGCATGATCGCAGCCAACAACTGATGAGATGCTCATCTGTGGGGAAACGGCTTCATGAATAAACAATTCTGAGACTATAGGACCTGATAGCTTAATATCAATGTCAATTACATGTCTATATTTATTTCTAAGAGATTAAGTGAGAAGCAAGCAGCCAGAAAGGGAGCCTTTCCATCTGCTGATTTACTCCCCAAGGGCCCCAAATGGTCAGAGCTGGACTGGGAACAAAGATGGGAGCCAGGAACTCAATTGATGTCTCCCATGTGAGTGGAAGCGAATTCAATGACTTTAGCCAACACTGCAGTCTCTCAAAGTCTGTGTAAACAGTAACTTGGACTGAGAAATTAGAAACAAGAATTGAACCAAGGTACCTCGCATGTGAGACACAAATGTCTGAAGCAGCATTTTAACCAATACATGCCATCGCAAGGCATGCTATCTCAAACTATTTTCTTTGATGTGTTGCTTAGCAATAGAGATAAATTCCAAGAAATGTGTCTTCAGTTTATGCCATTGTGATAACATCACAGAGTTACACAAACATGGATGGCTCAGATCAATCACTAAAAGCATCTCCTGATGCATTGAAGTCGGAGAAAGATGCTGCCAATGTTTCACAATGAATCTTTTTTTCATAAGTAGGAGCCACTCTACATTACTGACAAAAACAGTGCTATAGTTAAACACATGAACAGTAAAGTAGTAATATATTATCAGTATCAAGTGTTTTATATGACATATAATTGTGTCATACTTTTAATATATGCACATATATAATTTCCTATTTATTTGAAAACAATGAGAAAAGAAGAAAGGAAAGAAGATTGAAAGGAAGGCAGGCAGGAAGGAAGGAAGGGCAGGAGGGAGACAGGGATGGAGGAAGGAAGAAAGAATGAAACTCTCGCTCCTGCCTATTAACTACACTAATAACGCAATAACCAAGTTGAAGCCAGGAGTCAGGAATTCTATTCAAGTCCATGTATGTGAGAAAAATTCCAGCATTTTAGCTATCATCTGCCACCTCTGAGGCACTTCGGCAGGGAGCAGGAAGAGAAACTCAGCGGTCAGTACATGAACCAATACTCCCAGATGGCATGCACGCAAGCCAAGCAGCAACTTCACCTGTGGCACCACAATGTCTGCTTCTAGGCTATTGTTTTACACTGTCCTAAGTCCAGCAGGTTTGCTGACACCAGCCTCATCACAAACGTAAGAGTTATGCATTGCTCTACCACTTTATGACAGCTCTGATGCAAGTAAGCTCAAGAATGTTACCTTTTTGTATTTGACTTTCTTCTTGCTCCATTAAAATATTTAGTCCAGAATCAGAATTAAGAGCATTGTGTGAGGCTACTGCTTTGGTCACCCACGTCACCTAGTGGAGTTTCCAAATGTGAGTCCCACTTCCACTTGCAATCCAGGTTCCTACAAATGTGAACCCTTGGAGGCAGCAGTTCATGGCTTAAGTACTTGGGTTCTTGCCACTCCAGTGGCAAGACTCAGAGTCCCTGACTACTTATTTTGTCTGTCTGTCTCTTTTTCTCTCTCCCTCCCTCCCTCTCCCTAACTCTCTCTCTTTCTCTCTCCTTCTTCCTCCCATCAAATAAATAAAAATACATGTTCAAAAAATATCTTATGAGACCATGAGTTGTGTCTCTATTAAAACATCACTATGTGACATATGGGTGTAGTAATTCTTATTTTACTATTTTCTTAGTTGAAGCTCAAAGAAGCTAAATGACTTGGTCAGCATAATATGCTACATTGTTATTAAGACTCAGAAAAGAGCACACACTTTGATCATTCTTTCAGGTACTTTCTAGGATGTTCCATAGTGAACCTGGACTGTGATGCCATTCTTAAGAATAGAAGTTTCTCTCTTTTCAGCTGTGATATCCCTTAATACCTGTACCAGGCCATCTCTGACAGTGCTGGTCACCCACTGCTAGTGGACAAGGGAGGGGATACTGACAAGCTGCTGGGGATACTGATCTCCTATTGTGTTTGTCTCTTGACTCCACAAGTTGACTTACACCATTCACCTACATCATCTTCACTCAGGGTTGCTTTTTCTTGTTAGAAAACTTTCTTCCTTTTGGTGAGTCTTCTCATGTTTCTCTCCTGGATAGATTGCTGTTGGTAAACTCATGGCAAAAGCTTTCACTGAATACTTAACAAGAACAAAAAAAATTACAAGATGTGATGACTATCTGTTTTGAGGAACTGAGATCTAGGGTTAAGGATTTACAAAGATGCCAATCATCATATCTTAAATTTATTAATGCTTAGAAGAGACGGTTCTTCAATAGTGAATGAATCATAGCAAGCATAATCTCCTCCCAAGTACCTTTACTAATATTATTCAAGCAAGAGAGAATCATCTGCAATCTGCAGTATCTTATTTTGTGCTAAATTATTTTTCAAGATTTATTTGGTTTTTATTTGAAAGGCAGAGTTTCAGAGAGAGAAGGATCTCCTACCGGCTGGTTTGCTCCCCCAGTGGACACAAAGCCTTGGAGCTGAGCCAACTCAAAGCTAGGAGCCAGAAACTTCTTCCCAGTCTCACAAGTATGTGCAGGGCCCAAGGACTTGAGCCGTACTCTACTGCTTCCGCATGCCTCTCCTTTTCCTCTGCCAGTTGTCTCATGTTGGAGACATGTAGACAGAATTTCTGGGATATGCTGGGTCTCTGTCTTAAATTTGGGCAAGAAAATGTATGCATTTGGAGTAACTAAATTACTGTTTTAAGGAAGCTCTAATATTTGTATATTATGTTCTTTCAATAAATGCATCTATCTTGAAACCCAGTTTCCCTACTTTTTAAGTAAGTACAAATATGCCTACATCTCAACATTATTGTAAGAATTTAAAATATTACATTAAAATAGCTAACCCATGGTCATGTGTGCTCACTCTGTGGCCGTGGGTTGGTTCTAAAGCACTTGCTTTCTTGTAACGGAACAGACAGTTCATTTCTCCGTTTACAGAATGGATGTCTCTTTTGCTATGATGTGGAAGGTTGCATTATTGTACCTATGAGAAACAATAAAAAAGCTTCTTGGTGGTTTTCTTTTTTTTTTAAGTAGCTAACCTTCAGCATAGCACAGAGTAAATTAAAGTATAATCCTTAACTGATTTCAAGGGTCTTAATTATAAAATATAATTTAATTCTAACCCTGCCCTCTCTACTCGCCAGGTGATGGTGGGCCAAACAACAATTTGCTATAAACCTAAGCACTCCATCAAAGGGAAACACCGATAACAGAATCCATCTCTTGAAGTTTTTGAAAAGAGGAAAAGGAGCAGTGTCCACCGAATTCCTAGCACAGTTCTTGGCATATAGAAAGCTCTCAACTAAGTGTCACTTAGACCCATATTCCTTATCTTGATAAAGGGGCATCATGTGTGAATTCAAAATTAAATCGCTCCATGTCATTTATTCAAAGATTTGCTTTTTTCCTGTGGTTCCCCTCGGTTGCTAGGCCCAGAAAAAGAGAAATTGCATTCTGAATATAATAAATATTTCAATAGCATACATCCTAGACTCCCACATATTTGCTACTACCTCTTTGCTGACAATCATCACATTCAATGGTTGGGTGTTCCTGGAACAAAGGTTTAGTGAGCCGGCACAATTAAGCTCCAGATTAATACAAAAGGCACATATTCTGTGTGTAAATTACAGTCTCATAAGGAAGTAGGACATGCAAACAAAGACATCTAATGTAGTGGAGCACATGCTTATTGTAACGGGGCAGTTAGAGTACAAAAGAGATGGAGCAATTCTGTTCACAAAGAGAGCAATAAAGTAAGTCTCCACTGGAAAGGCAGTGTGTGAAATCAGTCTTGGAGGTAGCATGAGGGTGTACTCAGGCAGAGCGGTAGAACGATCACCAGGCAGAAGGCAGACAAGATGACATGCTCATGAATCTTGTGGCACAAATCCAGGATGACAAAAAGAAAGTGTGGGTTGTGTTTATACTAGTGTTATCAATGTAAGTTGGGTAAACAGCAGTAAAGCAGCAATAACCAAGTTATATAGGGACTTTTCTTCAGCGTCAAGTTCTGTTGACATTTTAGGATCGTGGTTGTCTCTACTGTTTTGGCAAATGTCTTTCATTCTGTCTTCAGAAAGATACAGATATACATAGATCAATTAATAAAGATAGATGCAATGAAGCTATTTTAGTATTACACCTAATTCTTTATGTTATGTACAACACTTTAATTATGGAGAAAAGGGGAAATCGTTGGATTGTTTTTTTTCTATTTCCGTTTAAAACCTAGTGTATCAGGGAAGAAGATGGTGCCTACTGGTGACAGATTCTGTGATGCCAACAACAGACTGAGGTTTCTTTTATTATTATTATTTTAACTTGGAGGATTTCCCAATTTTCATTCTACTGCCTCCTTATAGACTAAAAATACTTCAAGAAAAAAGGAACTACGCTCTAAGATCTAGAGCCCTGCTTTCACCACAGTGCCACTCCAGCATTGTTACTGATTCAGGAAAAGGAATGAAACACATATTTGACTAAGTTACTGAAAATTTACTGAAGGCTTCCAGAAAATAAGCATCCGTCTTTCTGGTAGAAATTCCACGTGCAAAGTGTATTGTATCCATGATGTTTCTTAAACGCTCCAACATATTTGAATTCAATTTTCATTGCTTCTATCTAATTGCTTTCTTACCAAAACACTGAAAAAGACATGTGCACTCCCTTATTAGTCTGTATATGGCTCAAAAACCCCTGCTCCTTTGAACTCTCTCCTTGACTCAATCCTTCCTTGTCTTTCTGCTCTAACAAACGACATAAGCTTTCCTCTCAGTAAATCTAGCCCATTCACCCTAGGAAACATAGACACTATTACAAGATCTTTGAATTCAGTTCTCTGCATTATTTGATCTTTTTGTCCTAACACAAGCAAACTCGAGATTATAAAATAAACTGAAAGCATATCATTGTAAAAGCTAAACGAAATAACAAAGGAAAAAGGAGGCAGTGTGGGAATGAAGGATGTACACTGGCGAGTACCATCATGCTCCTAAGCCTCTATGTAGGAAACACATGACATTTGTTCAGCTTACATAAATAAAATCAGTTAAATAAAAATGTATGAAAGACTTTATTCCTGCCATTCCTAACTTCATAAGATGCAACTTGAGGTAGACAGTGGTCAAAGACGGCCAAGATTTCCTCCTCATTTACACAGGAGCCAAGACTCCCAGAGGAAAGCAACAACAAACTCTGAAATGGTAGCAGGGCAGGAAAAGCTCCATTCTATCATAATTCCATAGGTAGCGCATGCAGACATTAGGAATTTGTAAAGCTTTATAAATTCAGAGTAGGAATAATTGCTGTATGTGTTTACCGGCTACTGAAGGAGTTGAAGGGGAAATATACCATGATCACCTTTTTAACAAAGAGTACCCTGGCACAATGCTAATGGACAGCCAAACAGAAGTAAGTCTCCCAAGCTCATGTTGCAGTGTTTCCAGAAATGGATTCATTAGCATTATTTATTGTGCCGTATCTCCTTTGCCCCCATCCTTATCACACATATGCACATACATACACAAACATATATATACTCATACACATAAACACACACACACCACTCTTAGGGCTTTCCTTCATAGAACCTTTGACAAATATTTTGAATGGATTACAAAAAGTACAAAAAATGGAATTTAAGGAGAAGCACATTTTGTTGGAAGCCATGCATAGAATTTTGTAGCACTCTTTTTTTCTTCACGACTTTTTGAAGAGCATTATATAACAAGCTTTTGAGTTTGACTCTGCTGTATAATTCAGTGGGGTGTTTCAGATTATCACCATTCAGTGGATTACCATTTTATGTTCTACTAATGGTAGCCTTTGTCCCATGGACTCATGGAACTACAGATATTATGTGGATTGTGAGATTCAGATAACTGGTCGGTTTTTAAATTAACTACTTGGCTATAAAGAAATAGAACAGCTGAGAAATCAAAGCTAGTATTATAGAACACATCATGAGAACATAGAGCACTCTATTAAGAATCAGAATTACCTACCCCTCATCAGTGGAAACTATATTTTAAGGTACTGTAACATATAAGTTGTAAGAATCATGGTACAGGAAAAGAAACATTAAGCGTAAGGGATTGCCAACTTACGTAAACTGATTAGAATGTATTAGAACCATATTATCTTGCACGTGTTCATTTCAGTGCACCAATCACACTTTTCCAAACATGTGATGTGATCATGCAGAACAAACCACAAACAAAAAATGGAATAACCAATTGCACTTGGTCTCTTCTATTCATTTAGAGGATGAGGTCACTGCCATCGGGCCTTTCCACAACTCTCCAAACTTTCTTTTTCAAGCTCTGTTATCTGTTATCTGATTAAGCTTTGTTTGTCCAGTTTAGATTTAATCAAGACTTGTTCTAGCAGAACTGTTATTTACTTCCTGCTTTTGTGTGGTCTGATTATACTCTAAAAAACACACATGCCATTTTGATTCCTTGTATTGTTTATTGCTGCACGACAAATTACTTCAAAAGTTAGTAGCTGAGAATGACAAATTTATCTCATGCCATTTCAGATATCAGGCATCTGAGAGTGTGGAATTGGGTTGTTCTGGCTTGTGATCTCTCATGAACTGGACAGTCAAGAAGCTCTTGGGAACTGGAGTCTTCAACAGGCACCCCTGGGAATGAATGATCCACCTCAAAGATGGAGCATCCTACACCTGGTAGAAGTAGGAATAATCTCTTTTCCATGTGGGCTTTTTAGATAATATGGTGGCCAGCTTCCCAAGGAGAGTGCTTAGGGAAGGAAAGCCGGAGCGTTTCTCTAACCTCATCTTAGAAGAAGCAGGTGCTCACTTGTGTCATACTGATTGGGCAACACAGACCGAAGACGGCAGAGTGTGGGGACATCAAACTATGAAGACTGCCAACGGCCGTTCTGGAGGTTAGAAACCAGGATTTGGACATCCACTGGTGCAGTGCCATGCATCTCTTACCGAGCTTTGTCACACCGTGATGGCAGGGGTAATGAACAGTCATGGAAAGCATTTTTTCCGGCAATAGAAGCAAAATGTTCATGAAAAATTTGCTCAGGTGTTCTTAACAGCTGGGTTCATTGAAGGTTTTTTGTTTTAATTACTTTGGAAAAGTCAGCGTACTGAACCTTCAGTTTCACTGAAAGCACTATTAGGGGTTTCCTTTTAATTTAAAAATTAATTTATTTGGGGGGGTTAAGGCAGATGTATAGAGAGAAGAGACAGAGAAAGATTTTCCCATCTGTTGGTTCACTATCCCAACGACTGCAATGAATGGCCAGAGTTGGCCTGATCCAAAGCCAGTAGTCAGGAGGTTCCTTTGGGTCTCCGACTTGGGTGCAGGGTCCCTAGGCTTTGGGCCATCCTTCACTGCTTTCCCAGGTCACGATCTGGGAGCTAGATCAGGAACTGGAGTAGCCAAGACACAAGCCCATGCCCATACTGGATGCCAGTATCTGAAGTTGGAGCATTAGCTTGTTGAATAATGGTGTCAGCCCCCGGAGCTTTCTCAATGATAATATGAGTAATGTGTTTACAGCTGTTTTTAACAATGTCAGATATGAAAATGCAATAAATGTATGTTCTCTAGTTTTGAAAGAGTGGTATTTATTTTGGTATCTGCTAAAAGCTATGTTGTATAAAAAATTAAACAAATGTAAGTAAAAGAATAAATATCTAAAGAATATATCTATAATAAATATCTAATATCTAATGAAGTTTTATTTGAAATTGGAATATATCCTCTTTAGGGCTATATTATGCAAAAATCATATAGTATTCAGGATTCTCAGATATAAAAACTGCAGGCAGAGAATAGTGAGGTACAATACTTTTTAAAAAGTAACAAAGGCTTCATGGTAGAAAGTGAATTCCTGGGGTAGTGCTGTGGCACAATGAGTCAAGGTGCCAGCTACAGCACAGGCAGAGTTATAGAGCAGGAGGTGAGAGGAGAGAACAAGAGAGTCTCCTCATGGTTCACTCCCCAAATACCCATAATCCTTGGGTTTGGGCCAGCCCCACGCTAGGAGTCTGAAACTCCATCGGGTTTCAACATCTGTAGCAGGAGCCCAAGTTCCTGTGCCATCGTGTGCTGCTTTTCCGGGCATATTAGCACAGAGCTGGATTGCAAATACAGCAGCTGGAGTTTGAACCTGCACTCATGTGGGATGCCAGTGTGACAGGCCATGTTTTATCTCACTGCACCACAACAAGCCTAATTCCAATATGAACAACGTCCCTTCTGACAAGATATTTTTAAAATAAATCATAGAACTGTAATAGAATATGAAATATATAGCACATTACATTGAGTATATAAGCAGTGAAACAGTTATAGTAAAACTACAAATATGTTAATAATATCTGCAAGTAGAAACCAAATCTACAAAAGATATGGGACCCTCAGAGGCCTACCCCACCTCTGCTATAAGAGACAGAATATGACTTACTGTTAATAGAGAGCAAAGAGGTGTATTCAAGTTCAACTCCTATAGAAACGACTGCTGATTCACTTCTGCTAATCTCTAGGTAGTTTTCTCCGTGTTCAGGTGTTTATGATCTAAGTGGTTTAGTCTTGTAAGGTTGTTAGCCATGATAACTTTCCCTTCTCCGCTGTGACAGATTTCCTTTCACATCAACATCTTTTACTCGGCATTACTTGCTTTTAACAGCTATCGATGTGCACTTAAGAGGCACCACCACTAAAACCAAATAGTTCACATCCAGTAAGGGAGTTTTATTATCATTATTATTACTATTATTATTCATGATACAGTTTCATAGGCTTAGGGATTTCCTTTTCCAACCTCACCTCTCCCCATCTCCCATGTTGTTTTCCCCCATCTTGCAATAGGATGCTGGACCTCCTATCACTGTTTATACTTACAATATCATGATACACTTAAAGAGCAGAACGGTGGACCTATGACTTGCTGAAAGAGTAACACAGCTTCAAACGCCTGCCTCTGGTGGGTTTTCGACATGACAATTACAACACAGACATTCTATCCATGCTGAGGTAACTGCACAATGTTGGAAATTCCTTATCCTCAGAGCTGACACATTATCTCCAAACCTGATTATGGAAAATGGGGCGTGATGTCTCTATTGCGTTTCACAGGGTAACTGTCATTATCAATAGCTTTTCTAGTTAAGAAAGAGCACCAATGTGGCAGACCCTTGATCTATACTTGGGGCTTCAGGAATCCTACCTGAATACTGAAACTCCGTGAGATGTTGTGTCAACGTGTATTTTATTAATTAAAAGAATGAATACTCACAAATAAGTAACACACTAAAAATGCCATAATTCCATCCATGCTTGATAGTCCAGGAAGTTCACCCTCTTTTCATCACACATACTTTTTTCCAAGCTGCGTGTCTTTTATTCTCAGAACTTGACTCACTCCATCAATTTGGCTTTTCCAGACACACACACACACACACACACACACACACACACACTCTTGGGTCAGCCAAGCATTATTTTGTTAGTGCCTGTTATTTGATTCTTGGCCAACCAGCTGCCATACAGATTGACTGAATTTCTCATATTGTGTCTAGTTTGCTAAATGATAAGAGACATGTAGCAATAAAATGGTGTCCCAGAGGACATTTTCATGTTTTACTTGCTGTTTCCCTTTTACAATTTCCATTGTTAAAAGTGCCAAACAGCCATAGGCTCTGAATATAATAGTTTCAGCAGCAAATAAAAACCATCTTTATGGATGGAAGGTGTGAAAAAGACAATTACATCAGTCTCTCAGCTGGTTTCCCACTGCTTGCTTCAGTGTGTTCAAAGAGACGAGGAGAGTCGTGAATTCTCATCGTTTAAATCCACATAACGCTTCCCGAACTCAGATCTTAGACATTTTAGGAGCTGGCCTTCATCTCATCTTTCTTTCTTTATTTTTTTCATATGGACTAATTTAGGCATGGAGGAGAAATTGAACTCGGCAGAAGTTCAGGAGCAACACATTGATAGAAAATGTATACATATCACTGAATGCTGTTATTGCAAGTGTTTCCCACTTGCATTCCTCGTAATGAAAACACAGCCATACTGTTATCCTTGTGCTTTATGGTTCACTGATCAGACGCAATAACAAATTTTAAATACCTATCAAATGTCATAAAATGTCATTTAATATTGTTCTTGGTTTGTAAAGGGAAAATGAAAACTGATAAAGTTCATGTATATTTTGTGCTGGTTCAATATCCTAAATACCATACTATAAGACTTTCAACAAATATATGGTCGATTGTAGTAATATGGTAATGTTAAGTAACAGTGTGCTACATCTTTTCAAGAGAAATCAGTCATAGTGGCAAAAAAAAGTTCTTTTAATGAGGCTCTAAACAATTTCTTCGCTGCATCACAGCACAGGTTCAACTGATAATAAAAATCACCTTTGAACAAAGTACTCTAAATTTTTACAAGACTCCAATTCTCCTGTGCAATTATGGAATTTGAAATGTAATTCTCCCTGGAAGTATAAAAGAATTAGACCAGAGAAATGCTGTTAAGAATAAAGCAAGATAAGAAGGAACTGTTTCAAAGACTCTGTATTTTCTGTTTCTCTGTGTTGTATTACACTCCAGCTTACCATGTTGTTGTGCAAAAGGACAATTAAGCGTTTCTATGATGTTGGCTCAGGACTAATTTTTCTCTCAGTGATTACTAGGTGTTAATTACATAATGTTAATTTACCATGGTCATTCTCTAGGAAATTCATGGCAGATTTCCAGAAGAGTGGATAAACCGCTGATTAACGGCCTTTTGCGAAATGTTAAGGACTTAGCTCTGTGTTAGGACAGAGGGCCGTGTAAATGGTACAGAAACAGTACCTCAGCTCTCAAGCTCTTTCTCATTTCAACTGAAACGGTTGATTCAAGTTTAACTTCTATTTCCATTTCAGATTAATTAATCACCAACCTTTCTGTTGGATTTCACGTCCTTAGCAAACTCGTATTTCCCTATTTTACTCTCTCTCTGTTAAGACTAATCAGAACACTTCTTTGGTAAAGTAGTTAAGATGTCAACTGGGGGGACTGGTCTTATAGTGTAAGTGGTTAATTCATTGCCTGCAATGCTGTATCCTATGCAGGCACTGCTCCACTTCCAAGCTAGCTAGCTACCTGATAGAACACCTGGAGCGTAGCAGAAGATGAGCTAAGTCCTTTGGTCTTATCACCCATGGGAGAGACCTGCAGTAAGCACCTGGCTTTCGCCTGGCCCAGCCCTGTCTACTGCAACCATTCAGGGAGCTAAACAGCACATGGGAAATCTTTCTTGTCTTGCAAATAAAGTAGATATTATAAAAAGATGTCAACTGGAATGTCCACATCTCAAGTTGGATTTTCCAGGCTTAAGTTACAACTGTGATATCAATTCCAACTCGCTGCTAATGAGACCACAAGATACAGGAGGCGAGGGCTAAAGTACCTAAGTCTGTGTCACTCGCATGGGAGATGTCACCCAAAGTAACAGCTCGTGCCTTCAACCTGGCCCCTTCCTGTCTATGGCAGGAATCTGGAGAGAGAAATGACTGGAAAACCTGGACATTTTTTTAAGTACATTTTTCTCTCTTCCTCTCAAATAAACAAATTAATTCTCACAGTAAGTCTTTAACCAACTTTCCTGTCTCCAACCTTGTCCATTTTACTTTATCCGGAGCCAAATTTCAGATATAAAATGATGATTTAGCCATGCATATATTTTTGAACACTCAGATTATCTATATTTGACGCATGCTAAGAGTCCAAACCCATGAATATAATTATGGAAATTCCTCCATAAGTGGACTATTCTTAATTTCTGACTTAGATGATTAGATGATTTTTTTTCTTTTACTCTTTCCCTTTAAGCTGACCCTGCACTAGAAGGTCCTTTTTTGTTTGTTTTGTTTCACTGCACATGTTTCCCCTGACCTTTCATCTGGCTCACTCTCGGTCTACTGAGTCAGCTTGGGAATCCTGTATGCCCTTGTGCCCCTCCTGGTCCTCTTCCCTTGCATGCATTAGGCGGAGCTTCTGTGTGACTTGCAAGCACAGCCACCCAGGACTGAGCGTGCATGTTCGTGACTCTGCTCCTTTTGTGGATACTTGTGAGCTCTTTGACAACACAGATAACATGCTGCTCAACTTTCACATCGCTGACCCACACAGAACCTGGCGCACAGTAATCTCACTTAACAAAGAATTACTCATAAACAAAAGAATAGTCAAAATGGAGAGACCATAAAATATTTAATCCTGTTCTAACTGCCAAGTGTGTCATATTGTTTTTATTATGTAGACTATTCACACTGAAAGAATGATATGTAATTTCATAATGTTAATTTCAAAAAGGGGTAACACTCTGTATCAGTTATTAATCTCATACTTAAATAACAACAATTCACTTCTTGAACTACAAGATCAACCACAAAACATCACAAATTGCATGGTTTATATGCAATAAATCTCTACAAAGGTTTAAAAATGTAAGGTGGAAAAAGGTGTCTCTTACAGTGAATGAAATAAAATCACTTTAGGACTTAGCATATAGTTTGCACTGTACTATGTTTTAGAATTATTATATTAATTTCACAACAGTTCCATGAGAAGAAATGTATTTTCTCATTTTAATAGTTAACCAATTAAGTTTATGACTAGTGATTTCTCCAAAGTTACCTAGATTATGTAATATTAGGTTTAACTATATTCCCTGCTGTGTGAAATACTATTAGTTTCCCTTACAGGATTCAGGACTGAAAGGAAAAATATTAAGTTCTTCCAGGGAGCCTCACCTAATTTCTTCCTCTCTGATCCAGAATACTCCATGCTTATCTTGTCCCTGATTTGTCACTTCACATGCTCTGGTGAACCTGCTGGACTGTATGTTCCTCACACCTTCCTAGAACACTGCAGACTTGCAGCCTAGGCCTCACTCCATCCATCCTGCCCTAGTGTTCAGCACTGACCCATTCATTCAGCTCAGAGATTCTGTAGTAGGGGAATGGGCTGTTTCCTGAGATGGAGTATCTTAATCTCCTAGGAGCTTTTCTAGAGAAGCACAGGCTGCTTAGTTTTTTTGTTAGTCTGTGATAAGCCCCCAGCTTCCTCCATGTCTTTTGGATCAACCTCTTCTGCCTGTATCATTGGACAGAGAAGAAAGAGAGGACAAACTATGTTCTGGTTCTTACGTATTGCAAGAAACCAACAAGAATCAATACTCGAATCCTGTAAAAGTCTATGTGTAGCTTTTAAAGCACCACATCTCTCTAAGAATTTCTATATGTTGTCCTGTCTTATTTCCTCGACTAAATCCTGTGAGGTCCCCACATCCTAGGTCAACTGTTATCTCTCTCAAGGAGGCTTCTGAGATTTCTTTAATGCTTATTTGGATAAACTTTTTTGATTCTTCTACTTGTCTGGGCATAGCCATCACAGCACATCATTTATGTTGGCACATTTGTTCTATCCATTTTCTATCTTAGGCATTAAATAGGATGCCCCTTGAGCTCAAGCATTGTGATTGTAGTCATTTCTATCACAAGGCACGATTATAGTAAAAGGAAGATGGCCTACATGTGAAAATGACTATGATAGATAAGCAGTAAATGAGTGAATTAAAACTCAGCCTTGAATTGGGTGCTATGTAACACAACAGGTAATCACATAATATGTGCCTTCTTTTGCATTTCTTTGAAGTTGCATGACTCACACATTGGAACAGAAAATATTGCATGATAAATGTATTATCTTTGGATGTTTGAGTGGAGAAAAATTTCATTATTTGGGGGACTTAAATAAAAAGATTTTATTGTGAAAGAAAAAATATTTCACCTACAATATGCAATTGTAACAGACTGGAATAACAGAGAAGAGATACACTCTGAAGTTCGGCGGTTGTGTATACTCGGACTTGTTATGGGTCTATAGAGGACATAAAAAGTGTGTGGTACAAGATTGGAACATGGAAGCAACCAAAGAAATGGTAGAATCTTTGCCCCAGGCTCCTCATTATCTCTTCTTGGCATCTGCCCTGTCAGGAAAAGATTACTGTCATTCAACTAAAATGCCCAGGTCTCTGGGACCTGTGCAGCCAGTCAGGGCAGCTGTTTATACTTTCCTAGTAGCTAATGTAGAATTCTGCCGCAGAAATCAGGCTGAAACTTCTAAAATGAATCTGAGAGGAGCGAACAGAACATGCAAACGACTATGCAGGCTAGAATCTGCAGACAGGGACCAGATTTAATACTGTTGCAGCTGAATTACAATTCTGGCTTTGTTTTGTAAACTAAAGTATAGTACCATAAAGGGAAAATGCAGGAAGCCTTCTAGAATAACCAGGAAGTCATGCACTTTCAAAAGTTCAAGTCCACTGACGACTGCTTTTAACCGTCTCTGTGGACAGCAGTGACTTCTATCAGGGACAAATGCTTGAGCATCCCCTGTTCCCCTTTACAATATGGAAATTATTGGGCCCGGTGGCGTGGCCTAGCAGCTAAAGTCCTCGCCTTGAACGCCCCGGGATCCCATATGGGCGCAGGTTCTAATCCCGGCAGCTCCACTTCCCATCCAGCTCCCTGCTTGTGGCCTGGGAAAGCAGTCAAGGACGGCCCAATGCATTGGGACCCTGCACTCGCGTGGGAGACGTGGAAGAGGTTCCTGGTTCCCGGGTTCAGATCGGCATGCACCGGCCGTTGCGGCTCGCTTGGGGGGTGAATCATTGGACGGAAGATCTTCCTCTCTGTCTCTCCTCCTCTCTGTATATCTGACTTTTCAATAAAAATAAATATTTAAAAAAAAAAACCAATATGGAAATTCCCAATGTTGTTGGGCTGTCATCACAGCACTGCAGTATCAAAGATGTCAAAGGAATTGATAAATATACAGGGTTATATACAGGTCTATATAAATATACAGGTTTATATAAGGCATGGACACATGACTTTAAAACACCTAAAATTTGGAAGAGGATTAATACTTAGTCAAAGATTAAACTTTATATATCAAATAGAGGAACTCAGATTTTATATTAGTTTTGCAAGACTATTTATGGATGGATTAGGCTGTTTCCTGACTGTGGTAGTTAATTTTTTTCCTGCTCATAACTTCTCTGACATAAAGAAATCAAAGGTCTCCACCCTGTTGAGTTCAAAAACTAGAATGTCTTTAGTATTAGACACCTAATTCAAGGTAGACAATCATAGATTATTGCCCTTTGTTTTCCTAATGGCACTGGTGGAGAAGCTCTCAAAATTCTAGCAATTAAGAACTAAAAGCAACAATTATAAGGCACAATACAAGTGAAAGAAGCACACAGGAGACTTTTGTGATGGTGTGGGCAACCAGTGCTAGACTGAATAATTGGAGGCTGGTGGAGAGGACATAGTCAGTTAGCAAACTAATTAGCAGAAGCACTATCACTCGATACACAAAATCTCAGAGGAAGAAGCAAACCTGGAAACACATCATTGTTTTACTTTGAACATGTGTGTAGATAATAGGCATATTTGTTTAACATTGGGTTACAGGCAATATGGCTAATCTGGAAAGAATAAAAAGTGAGTCGAATTTTGCACATATAGTTACAGACTGTTAGCTATGAAGACTAGGGGATTGATTCTATATAGCCATTTTGGGGTTGAAAAAGAGAAGCAGGTGCTATTATATAGCTTAAACAGAAAATCCACTTTGGGGTGAACATAGATCTGTATGTTCTTATAGCCAAAAGCTAACTATTTATTGGCTCACACTGAGAAGGCACAAGTGATAGTAGCAGGAGTAACATGATTTTACAATTCCACAGTCCAATGAATAAAGAGATCCCAGGGAAGGGAATGGCTTAGCACAGGCGAACCTTGGTTTCATCCCTTGAATTACAGGTAAGGGGAGACAACAGACAAAGCAGTGAGGAGGAAAAGCGGTGAGGTAAGAACCTACTAAAAAAGGAATTTTAGAATTAGGCAGAGGACAAAAGACCCAAGGAAGATTCTGAGAAAGGGTAACCAGCAGTCTAGGAGAAGTATAAGAAAAGCATTGGCAAAGAAGGAGTAAGGATCTGAACAATGAGTTTTTATACAAAACACAAGTAACAAAAACAAAAATTGTCCTTTTGTTTCATTCAGTTTTGCTGACCTCAGTAAGGGTTTATTATTCAGGAAATGTTCACTACCTAGTTAAGAACTCAATCACAAACTGTGGCCAAGATGAGGGTCTCCCAGGACTCCGTTAGGTAGTATGTCAATTTTTCAAATACAGTGTCATATATACAGAAAAGAAGCAACAAAATTTTGCAAAGACTGTACTTGTGTGAATCAAACATGACTTCAAAGAATATTCAAATGGAAAAGGAGGCAAATTCTTTTTTGCTTTCATCTATTAAAATGATGGTTATCTTGCATCCAACTACCCCTTTTTTGTGAAACGTGGAACTGAATGTCTAGAACCAACTAGACTTGTCTGTCCAAATATTATTAATACAAAAAGAAAGATGTATAGGGTCCAGCTCATTGGCACTTAGCTAAGACCAAAGACTCACTGGGTGTTTGATGTCCCTAGTGGAGTCTAGTCTCAACAAAGGACCTCTGACAAAGTACTGAAGAAGGCAGACACTCTTTGAGGTCGACACCAGCCAGAAAAAGAGAGAAAACACCTTTATCTGCAAACCCCATCCTGCTTCTCCACTTTGTCTTTTCTTTGCCTCTGCCTTTTCATATTTCTTTCTGTACTGCTGCATCCACTTCTTTGAAACCTTTGAGAACCATATGAACAAGTCACATGGAGAACCACACTGATGTAGAGGTAGAGTGAAACCCACTCTTTAACGCTGAGCTAGCGTGAAGAGATCAGAAGATTCTTCAGTCCTCTATCTCCAGATAACTGTCAAAAAGGACCACTTGGATCCGAGGTCCTGTGTGGGACAAGTCTTGGGTTACATGAAAAACAAAAGTCACCAATGCCAGTGTAAGTTAAAATTTTACCTAACTGGGGTGTTAAGAATGGCTTAGGAGCTGCTGAGAGAGGAGTTCTCCCTGCCCCACCCCCATGCATTCAGAAGAAGAAGCGAGGCTCAGTTAAGCAGCCTGGATCAACCCAAGGGAGCTGGGCAGCAGAAGCTGTGAACATTTTAGGATGGGCTTTGGGAGCAGAATTCCGGGGCAGCATTTCCCGTGGGAGTTGGGGTTCCTGTAACCAGCATCAGAATGAATGTGCTTGGTCTCAGCTGCACTCCCAACTCCAGCTTCCCACTTTTGTGCACTCTGAGAGGCATAAGGAACTGACTAAAGTAGTTGCTTTTCTGCCACCCACGTGGGAGGCTAGATTTGGACTCTTAGCTTCCATCACTAGTTCCCATCACAGCTAAGAGTCCAGTTATTGCAAGTACATTGGAAGTAAACTAGTGAGTACGATCTACCCTTTCCATCCTCAGATTGTTGCTTTTCAAATCAACTTTTTCAAAAAAGTAATCTTTTAAAAGAGAGTGTTTGGGGAAGAACAGAAAATGTTTAAGATCCAAAGCAGTAAATATTGATAGAGAGCGTCACTACCAGAGATATGATGTAATACAAGAACACACATACACACAGAATAAAAAGAAAAGAAAACTGCCTGGGCTGGCATTGTATCCCAGAGAGCTCAGCTGCAGTGTCCAACATCAATGTCTCTTATGAGTACTGGTTTGAGTCCTGGATGCTGTATCTCCAATCTGCTTCCTGCTACTGAACCTGAGAATGCAACAGATAGCCCAAGTGCTTGCGGTGCTACAGTTCTGTGAGAGACGTAAATGGTGTTCTGGCTCCCAGCTTCAACCTGTCCCACGACTGGCCACTGTGGGAGTCAACCAGAAGATGGGGGATCTCTCCCACAAACAGTTTCAAATAAATAATTTCTTAATTTAGTATCTTTTTTTTTCTTTTAAGGCAAAGGGAAAAAAATCTTCTGTAGGTAGATACCAATGTGGGTTTTACTTTCATCACTTGTGTTTTATTTCAGGAGATGACTTAAACAAAATAGGAATACTTCTGTTGTTACTCATGTCTAGTGTTGTATCTGGCATATACTGGAAACTAAAAAAGTACTTCTTTTAAATAAATTTTAAAAATCAACAGAAGAAACCTCTTACAATGAATGAGTCAGTGGTTTAACGTTTCATAATCTTAGCTTCTTCATGAATAAACACTGCACCTCTGTAACAATGGCTGGGTCAAAAAGGGTCAAGAAGATGAAAGAAATATAATTGTATTTATTACCATCAGTGTCTGGTCCACAGCATATGTTCAGTAAGTGTTTGCTACTATTGTGATTAACAAAACTTAAAAAAAAAATAGTGTTATTAGCTTACCAATTAGAAAACTTGATGAACAGAGTGGAGTTACTAAGTCACACAGGATGTGAAAGTTAAGATGGTTTTACCATAATATTGAAGAGAGATTTTTAGCCAGCTCTCCATGAATTTCCACAATATGTCACGTATCTCCTGGGGAGATGGTATCATAAAAACACTAAAATATTTGGATTTTTAAAAATTCAACTTAATTATTTATCTAGGCTATTTTCTTTAATGTGGAAGCATAATTTCTAACATCATGATTATCTAACAATATCTGAAATAATCATCAACATTATTATCAGTATCATCTAAAAATTACAATATAGAATGAATCACAGGGTTGACATTGCCAGTGCAGATTTATGCAAGAATAAGTAAAACTATACTTGAATTAACTATAATAAAGAGGCTTTTGTTTATTTAAGCTATTTATTTTAATGAGACAGAGTCAGAGACAAAGAGAGAGACAGAAAAATCCTCCATCCATTAGTCACTAGTTCAAGTCCCAATTGGCCACACTGTGGCCAGAACTAGGAATGTGTGAAGCTGGGGTCCAAGAGACTTTTCTGGGTCTCCCACTTGGGTGCAGGGACCCAAGTACTTGAGCCATCCTCCACTGCCTTCATACACTATTAGCAGGACGCTGGATAAGAAGAACAGCTGGGACACTAACTAGTGTCCATATGGGTTGCCAGTACTATATGCAGAGGATTTTAGCTGGCCATGCCATTGCTCTAGCCCTAAGAAAACCAACATTTGACAGGTGAATAACCATCAGTAACCATTGAACACTGGAAGCATTGCAGGCATACTTCAGCAATAATGCTGTTAGGATTTTAGACCAATACAATAATAAATCAAATATCTGAATAAAGGAAGGTACATAGATTTGTTTCCCCAGTGTTAGGCTGGGAAGACCAGAAGTGACTCCAGCACCCGGCTGAAGTCAAGCAGACACACGCAGCCAGGAATATTTGGAACACTGAGTCACCCTAACCTTGTCTCTGCACAGAAGGTCAGCACCTACCATGCTGAGTATCCCATGCTGCACATCACATGCATGAACAGATCATAGAACTGGCACCTTCTCCCATCCCTGCTGCCTAAAATGGAAAACAGCCCAGTGCTATATACCCTGGGTGGTCGTTTCCCTCATGTGGTCACCTGCCATGTGGACTCTCTTCTGTCAGCCTTTCTCCTCTGATTAATAAAACCCTTTACCTAAGCTAAAAGCCCTTCTCACTCTCTTACTTTCAATCATTCATAAACCTAATACCCAGGAAACATTACAAGTTATGTGTTTTTGAGGTTGGTACAGTGGTGTAGCATGATAATTACCTGCCTGCAGTGCCTGGATCCCATAGAGTGCTGGTTCATGTCCCAACTGCTCCACTTCTGATCTAGCTCCCCCTTGATGACCTGGGAAAGCAGCAGAGAATGGCTCAAGGACTTGGACCTCTGCACCCACGTGGAGATCAGGAAGAAGCTCCTGGCACTTGGCTTTGGATTCGCTCAGATCCTATCATTACGACCATTTGGGAAGTGAATCATCAGACAGAAGAGCTCTCGCTCGCTCTCTCTCATTCTGCTGTTCAGATAAAAATAAAATTTTTAAACAGAATTTGTTTACTATGGTCTATTACATTGCATCTAAAATTGTACGTGTCTCAATTTTATAATATTCATTGCTGGAACATGTTCATCTTGGTTGTTGGAAAATGGAACTGAAAGATTTGCATGATACTAGCTGCAAAACAAATTGTAAAGTTTGCATCTATGAAGTGCAATTAAATGAACGTTGGTAAAACAGAATGATTATTTCAAAGGAAAATATCAAAGTAAAGAAGAACATTGTGGGATTACTGAATCTCAAGGACCAATGAGCCCTAAAACCATGTTTTCAAACCCCAGGGGAACCCTTCCCTCATGAGAATCATGGCATGGCAGGTGCTTTCCTGAAGTCTCAGGATGATTAGTATTTGGTTCCATCCTTGATGCAGAAGAGCTGTGATGGAATTTTTTCGTTCAGAGAGTGATCAGGGAACACACCGAGTACCCTCTGAAAATCACCTGCACTGGTCTAGGAAATGTTAAACTCATCATCCTGGAAATGAATACAAATTCTAGGATTTGGGCCTTCATTTTCAGCACTTTTGTGGAAAGAATGAAATCGGACAACTGAGGAAGCTTGGACTCCTGTCTCAACGTTTTCCTAGTGTCCAGGATCCCGAGCCATCACTTATTATGTTTTCCAGACTGTCCACAATTGGAAACAATTTAATCATTCCTCAACACTGTGGTCCCATGTTTCCTTTCTTATCACTACAACCAAATGTCACAGCTTTGTCTCACAACATGAGTTATAATAGGAACATGAAAGACAGCAAATTAATGTTTTTTTTACGATAACAATGCCAAATGATAAAGAAATAAAAGCAGACTGTCCTTACTCTGAAGCAATTTAAAAACTACAGCACTAAGTCATGCTCTTCTACTTTGATCCACTTGAGGATTTGTAAAATGCACTCTTTTAGAGCTTTTTTTAGTTACTGTTTTGCACAAGCCTGCCTGCTTTTGTGTAGTCCTTCTGCACAGAGTGTCCATTCATTATTGGCTACGTTCATCTCCATAATCAAGAATGAAGTTGTAGGAATATGTGACTTGGAACCAGGTCTACACTGGGAAGCTAATACAAATTTATTTTGTTCCTTATAGAAATTTGTGGCTGTGTCTGTTTCCTTTGAAATAAAAGGCAGCTATTTTAACAGAGGAAAATATCTAGAACCAGAAAAGAGACATTAACAGGTTCCTAAGACAAAGCAAACAGAAGCTGAAAACAATAACAATTACAGAGCTCCTATGCATGACACAGGTTGACTGCAGAGAAACCAAAATGAATCAAACAAACCACTGGAAAAAGTTGTCTTACCCATGCAGTACACTGAACATACCAAGCCAGGCAGCACCACGGTGAAAAAGAAACTGTATTACCGATGCATAATGCATCTCTACTCCCAAATGAAAGAAGTCCCCAATAAAACTGTTAAGTATGTCTTGACAATAAGTTACTAGACTTTGGTTGCCCTGCGTTGACCTAATGGCTACAACCCTTGCCTGGCATTCATCAGAATCCCATGTAGGTGCGCTGCTTCAGGCCCGGGCTGCTCCAATTCCCTTGCAGTTCCCTGCTTGTAGCCTGGTAGGGCAGTCAAAGCTGACCCAAAGCCCTGGGACACTAAACCCACAAGGGACACCCAGAAGAAGCTCCTGGATCCTGGCTTCAGATCGGCTCAGCTTGGGCGGCACTAGCTGCTTAGAGGATAAATCAGCAGACAGAAGATCCTTCTCTGTCTCTCCTTCTCTCCATACTTCTGACTGTCCATAAAGAAATCAATAAATAAAACCTCTGTCTCTCCTCTCTATAACTCTGACTTTCCATAAATAAATAAAATCTTTGTTAAGCTTTACTTATTTTTATTGGAGGAGAAACAGAAGAAGATCTTCTCTCCGCTGATGCATGCCCCCAAGTGGCCACAACTGAAAGGAGTTACTCAAACAACCCACCCTGGACCCTCGGCGCCATTTCCTCTTCCTTACAACTCATGAAATTCACCTGTGACAGTCTCCAGCACCAATCCTCTGGGGCCTGCCCTCAATCCCGCCCAATCCCTGCCAAGCCCCCCCCCTCCACCTTATGTGTTCACCTGAAGGGCATAAAAGAGCCCCCAGGTGCAGCCCGGCCCTCTCTGGCCCTCTCTTCTCCTTTCGGCTTCCAGCCTGTTCCCCCTTTCCCTTTTTCTCTCTTTCTCACGCCACCTCCATCCTGTTCCTGCCCCACACTGCATCGGGCGTTTTCAGCTCACGGTAAAAGAACCAGACTGCAGGAATTAGCTGTGCATGATAATGTCATAGTGTAATAACTGTAAGAACTCTAAAAACTTTTAAGGGTTTTAAATAACTAACAACAGCCAGAGCTGTACTGATCCACAGCCAGTAGCCAGGAGCTTCTTCCAGGTCTCCCATGAAGGTACAGGATCCCAAGGCTTTGGGCATGCTTTCCCAGGCCACAAGCAGGGAGCTGGATGGGAAATGGAGCAGCAGGGACATGTACAGAGGCCCATATGACATACCGGTGTGTGCCACTAGGCTACTGCACCAGGACTATAAATAATATCTTTTTTTTAATTTTAAAAATTCATGTAAAAATACTAGACTCCCCACCATTGCTTATACCTACAATGTCATGACACACTTGAAGTGCAGAACGCTGGAGTTGCATCCTTGCAACTGAAGGACTACTTTATTGTAAAATACAGGGGGCAGTGGGGATGGGAGGGAAAGGGAGAAAAGGGAAGGAAAGGGCAAAAAAACCCTATACTTGGAAAACTGTATAATGAAAACTAAGAATCTCCGGGTGACCTGGGGGGGAGGAGGCTGGGCTTCCTAAGAATACAAAGAGAAGCCCCGGAACTCGAAGCCTTTGAAGTTCTTGGATGCTTTTCTATGGATGGCTAAAAATATCTCAAACAAGAGTTTTTCTTGCTGTTGTTAGCGTAACTGAGGAAAAACTGACGAAGCTTGGACTGACTAGATTCCGTTATTCACATGAAATCATCACTCAAATACCTCTAAAACAAATACAAAAGCTTTACCAACTCAAAGCAGTGAGAGATTTGAACAGTGCAAAGCACAAATATTGCTTTAATATATGAAAATACTTGGTAAACAATGAAATAAGTTAGTAGTGCCTTAGAGTTTAATTCTATGCCAAATTATTCACGATAAAATTTCAGTTTTGAAAATGTCACAAACGAAACCTGAGAAGTTACAAGAGCCTAATATCTTCTTTGAATTCCAAGTTCCCCAAAGTTGCCATGGATATGCAGATGAAGTTAGCTTGCTAAACACCACAACAAAGAACCTTCCAAGGTTGAATTTGCAAGGCTGGAGAACAGGTTCTGCCAATTAGTACTTTTCTTTTTTTGACATTTTCTTTTTTTCATTTTATAAAGATATTTTAAAATTGGGTGGCCAGGCAACAGAAAATTTAGGGTCAGGTAATGGAGGAGTGGACGAATCAAAAGCGGCCAGCTACCGGCAATAGAAAACCGGACTAACAAAATCAGCAACATCAGAAAACAAAAAAGCAAAAATACCAAGAATTGCCACCATGCAATGCATTTAGCCAAGCTTCTAATGTGTAGGGTCTCACCTTCCTCCCACTCAAATTCAAAGTGGGCTGCTGCTTGATTCTGCACTTGTAAGGCTTTGGAATTCCTATGCCTCATAGCCACATACAAGTAAACAGAACCCGAGCTCGGAGCTCCGCAAAACGACAAATATCCTCTAACACAGAAACCAAGCTAAAGGGCAGAAATCTCAGAGTACAAACTGGAGATGCACAGCACTGAGCGAAATCTGAATCCACAAATCCAGACAGGAAATCTCAGAGCCGGTTGGAGAGGGCGCAAAATCTCAGCCCATAAGCCGAGGCACAATATTACCTGAGGTCTGGAAGTCCTGAATTCCCTGTTCTGAAGTCTTGAGGTCTTGAAGTCCCTGTTTGTGGTGCCAGCTCTCGGGGTTTAGGCTTGCCAGCAGGCCCTGAAGTCACCGAGGCTGAGGCAGATGGAGGTCGTCCACCTCAAGAGCCACTGGCGACAAGCTGGTGAGGAATGTCCACTTTCTCACGCACAGGTTACAGCTTTTAAAGGGTAAGGAAGAGGAGGGCAGGAGGGAGCCTTCCGGCAGACCCCACGCCCACCAAAGACACTGTAATTGGCTGTATGACACGTCTGTCTCCCTAGATCTTCCGGTCATCTCAGAGGTCATGTTCCGCCTGTACTCCCCTCGACCTTCTAGCCATGCTGGAGGTCACACTCTATGTGCAGGCCTGAAAGCTGTGCCTCAGGCCATGGGGGGAGTAAGCCTTAGGCCATGCCTGCCAGGCAGCAGGGCAGGGGCCTGGAGCGATAACCCACAAAGAATAATAATTTAAAAAAAAAAAAAAAACTTTAACTTAAAAAAAAATTGTAGGGCCCGGCATGACAGCCTAGCAGCTAACGTCCTTGCCTTGAACGTTCCCGGGATCCCATATGGTGCCAGTTCTAATCCTGCAGCCCTGTTTCCCATCCAGCTCCCTGCCTGTGGCCTGGGAAAGCAGTTGAGGTCGGCCCAACACCTTGAGACCCTGCACCCACATGGGAGACCTGGAGGAAGTTCCTGGATCCTGGCTTCAGATCAGATCAGCTCCAGCCATTATGGTCACTTGGGGACTGAATCATCAGATGGAAAATCTTCCTCTCCGTCTCTCCTCACTATATATCTGACTTTCCAATAAAAATAAACAAATCTTTAAAAAAAATTGTAATAGAGTATTCCAAAGAAAACAATATTTTTGGCTGTTATTTTAACAAGACATCTTAAAGTGAGGTTTGAACTGAGCCTTAAAAAATGGAAAGGATTGGAGAAATTGAAGTAGAAGCATTGCATTTTAAGAGAGAAATGGTTTAATTAAAACTAGTTATAGTGACCTAAACATACAGCAATACGGAATATGATACATAATATGTTTAATATAGAAAAACCAAGTGTAAAAGTCTGAAAACAGGGGCCTGGCGGCGTGGCCCAGCGGCTAAAGTCCTCGCCTTGAAAGCCCCAGGATCCCATATGGGCGCTGGTTCTAATCCCGGCAGCTCCACTTCCCATCCAGCTCCCTGCTTGTGGCTGGGAAGGCAGTCAAGGACGGCCCAATGCGTTGGGACACTGCACCCGCGTGGGAGACCCGGAAGAAGTTTCTGGTTCCCGGGTTTGGATCGGCGCGCACTGGCCCGTTGCGGCTCACTTGGGGAGTGAATCATCGGATGGAAGATCTTCCTCTCTGTCTCTCCTCCTCTCTGTATATCTGGCTGTAATAAAATGAATAAATCTTAAAAAAAGTCTGAAAACATCCTTATATATAAAGCATTATCTTGCAAAAATCAAATTCATTTTCTCCAAGCAAGTTCCTTTAATTTGCAAACTATGACTTCTTCTTCTTCAAAACTAATTATTTACTCGAAAGTCAGCATTACACAGAGAGAGGGAGGGAGGGGGAGACAGAGCAAGAGAGATTTTCCATTCGCTGGTTCACTCCCAAATGGCTGTAACAACTAGGGAGGGACCAAGACAGAGCCAGGAGGCAGAAGCTTCTTATGGATACCCACATGGATGCAGGGACCCAAGAAGTTGGGGCATCATCCATTGCTTTCTCAGGTCTCTGCTAGGGAACTGAATTGGAAGTGGAACAACTGGGACTTGAACCACACCCAAAAGAGTTGAGGAGATCACAGGCAGTGACTGAACTTGTAATGCCATAGTACTGGCCCTAGAATTGTATCTTACTCTTATTTATTTATTTTTCTGCAGCCCAGCATTGAGCATTATTCGAAATTTAGTTCAGTGTTAAGCTAGATATAATTGAGTGATTCCATAAATGTATATATGTAACTTCTATGACCATAATCTTTAAGTGGATACACTGAAATGATCTAGGAAAATATGTACTCATTTCTGCAGTTTCTTTGTGATTATGTTAGCTGGATCGTACTTAGTATACATACTTAATACACAAGTAACTCGTTTTAACAGAATTATTTCAGTGTAACAATTATTTCAGGTGAACAACCTGTTCACCTGCGCTTCAATGTCAATTCACAACATTGTAAAAATAGAAAAAATATGCAATTAATTTTTAGAGAAGAAAAACAAGCTACTGAAATCTGAACAGGCAAAGCTTTAGAAAATGAAACAGATGTAGCAGTTTGGAAGATGAAAAACACTGAGAAAACTCTAGAAGTACCTAAATATAAGACCTAGTTTGTAAAATCTGATAATATGGCTTTAAAGGGAAACATATGAGAGATCAAGAAAGTTAAAAAAAATTTGTAATTTGGAGCTTTCAGAAAATCATGAAACTAATGCTGCATGAATTTCCAAAAAGGATATCATCACCAGAAACTTTAACAAATTATGTTAAAAGCTGCATATTTGCATTTCCCTTATCTTAAGTAAAGATTCTACCACTGATGTCTTTACCCTGGATACTGATGTTACAGTATGTGGAAGATTTTATCTAATGCATAAACCTGAACAGATATATCAACATCTAAATGTATCCTACATAAGATTCTGCAAATTGCTTTCAATCAACTATATCCTATTTTAAATACTAGAAAAACTACTCACTTACTGTAAATGTATATGAAGAATCCTTGCCTTGTATCCTGCACTTTGTCAATATATTTTACTGTGCTGTGCTTCTTTAGCTAGGAGTTATTGATGCTGAAACTCCAGCCCTTGCTCAGTAAGGGATACTATAATGGAAAGAGGTTTGCCATTTCAGTCCTTTGAAAATTTCGGATTGCACAAACTAGAATGTGAATCACTCTTGTAATTAGCTAGAGAACCCTAAGGTGAGATTGCATAATCCTTCTTGCAAATGAATTCCAGCAGGCTTCTTCAGGAAGTAATTTATGATGAATTATCTAAATCCCTGCCATTGTCCTAATTATCATGGGAAATAGGACTGAAGGTAACATTCCTAGCTTCCACACATGCAGAAAACAAAATACCAGCTCAGTGGTAATTATCAGAATACTTGAAAAAGATCATGGGAAACAGAATTTTAAATTAATTTCATTTTGGCCATAAAAAATGGCATAGAAAGAGATCCTCAAAAAGTCTATGGAAATGTAATTCACGAAAACACTGAGGGTGGATTTAAAGTATTTTGCACATAAATGAATTTATCTTATAATTTTATTTTCCGTGAACTTCTTGAAATACCTCTACAGTGCTTTCACTTCTGCCATACTATCTTAATACGTATATTTTCTAGGCATACCACTTAATGTTACATTGCAGGAATCACAAACCAGCTGTGTTTGTAAATGCAGTTTTATCGGAGCAAAGTGCTTGTCATTTGTTTAGCTATCAAGTATGCTTTCTTTTACATTACTACAAGTGCAGAGATGAGTAGCTATAACCAAGACCCACAAAGCATGCAATAGTTCCCAGCTGTCTGCATGACCGTCAACCCCAACCCATAATCTCAGTATGCTAATGCATCAGGAATTCCTGATTTTTTTTGAAGGAGAGAATGTATTTTAACCAAACGGAGGCAGAGAGAATTCTGAAGTATCTGCACCTAGAATTTAATGCTAAGATATTTTGGACAGTGAGATGTAATAAATAATGCTTAATGCCATGCCATCAATGGCTATAGAATTCCATGTTGGAAAAGGAAATTTTATTTATTTTGCCTCCTCCAGGTGCCAAGTAGAGGGAGGCTCTTTCAGATGATCAATTTGTTTTAATATTCAGAAGCTCTTTGTGAATAACTCTTATTCACAGCTTACAAATCAATAACCAGAAGCGTACAGGGTTTATAAAATACCTAATAACATCCAACTACTGTGTGTCTGGCAACATGGATGGTAGATCCTTAGTCCTCAATATGCAGGTGTTTGCTGCTACATAGGAAAACTTTTACTTTTTGTTTGTTATTTTTTTACTCATGAGGAAGCTCACAGAGCGAAATCAGACATGCAACTCGCATCCTAAATTTCCACCCTAGAGTAAGCAAGCCAAGACGCTTTCCTGCATTATAACAACAGATCTCTGCTCCATCTCTCTGGATTTTATTCTCTGCCCCATGCAAATAACATTTGAAATCTCATTTCAGGTGTGCACAACAAAATGCTTTGAAACCGATGATTTATTAAGAGTTCCATGAACCATTGGCATATATTCAAAATCTTGCCTGGAAACCACTTCACAGCTTCATGTGCAATATTCAAATGGTCACTATACTCAAGAAATTGTGCAAAAAAGCAAAAATAAGGTCACAATTTAAGAACAGAGATAGATTTCTTGTCAGAAATAGCCTGTTTGGGAAAAAAAAATAATAGAAGAAGTAGTCTGTTTGAAAGAGGAGGGGCTTTTCTGGTTTGTTTGTTTTGTTGTTTTCAAAGACACCTCTGAGTTTATCTAATGAAAATGCTAAGAACAGTACTTAAAACGACTGATTTTTTATTGCTATGTTTTTATTTATTAATCATTTCACTAAGCATAATCATGATCTCCTGTTGTGGTCAGTTTCCTTAGTAATTGTATCACCATAGTAACTTTGAGAATCAAAATAGGTAAAACAAACAGAGAGTCAACATATGATTGTCTAGCCCACATTACAGAAATATTGTTTAAAAAATCAAATAATTTTATGGAGCCATTTTAGAGTTGTTAATTTTCAAAACTTTTACTGAGCTTCATCAGTATTTAAACACTAGACTGCATTTGGAGTTGGAAAGATTGGAAAATAACATGGGGATGTGCTCAACATTGGTATTTAGAACTGAACTTTTACAAACTAATACCTGTGTATGAATGGAAGTAGCAGTAAGGCACAGAGAAGGAAAAGAAAAGATGCAAGATGATTTACTGGCACACTTGCTGGAGTTCAGTTGTTGTTTAGCTAAGGAATCTTTAGTGCAGTAACAGAAATCAAGATAAGAAAGCTGGTAGACTTTTTCTAGAGTTGCAACATCTTATGAAAGTATGAGGGCACTTTGAAAACCTTGTGAAATGAGAATTAAAAGATAACTTTTTATTGGCTCCCCAAACTTATGCTGTTTCACTGAAAATACTTCCCATGAGATTGTTGAAGACTTTTTTGTATAGAATTAGAAAGATATTTTCAAGATAAAAGCACCCATACTAAAGCAAAAGTGTTCCTTCAAATATTTGAAAAATTGATCTACACCAGATTTAAGAGGGCAAATACAGGTCTTATGAGGTAGTAAATATTTTATAATCAAGAAGAAAATTAGACATGAGTAAAATGTATTCTTTTATGTTCACAACTACTCCTTGGAATTGAAAAATAATTTCCATTCATTAAAATCAAACCATTTGTTTAATTTCCACTCTTAAGCATAAGTGATTAGAAAGTGAAATGATCACTGAGTGTTGCAAATACTTAATCAATAACATAGAATTCATCCACCACATGGTAGTATATCACAAACGCTGGAATACAAGAAATAAAGCACTCTGCATCATTCACTTCAGAGAGCGTTTATTTGATCTATCACATGCAAAAGCATCAGTCCTTTGGGGTACCTTTCACAACGTGCTACTTTATCTCCTGCACTAACTACACTCATGCATCTCAATCAGGCTAGAGTCCTTGCAGTGAACATCAGACTAAACGCTTTTTCATTTGTTTTAAAACAAGAGCAGATCCATTTTAGCACGATATATTACAAAAGCATCTGATGCATTCCAAATTGTTATATTCAATTCATATAGAAACAAACACTGAATTCTGCCAACTATATTGATTCTGTTAGAAGACAAAAATTATCTCCAACACTTAGCAGCTGTTACTTGAAGGCAAGTTTTTAACCCTGGGTTCTCAGTCTCTTTATCTTAAGATAAGAAAGAAAAAAATTCAATGAGTTATGATGATTGATTGGGATAATGTATGCATCAAGCCACTAACACAATACCCAGCACAGAATAGGGAATCCTAAAATATTAATTATATTTTATTTGGAAGGGATGCTCTGAGATCCATCACAGCTCCCATGTAACTGGTCTTTTTGTCATCTATTTATCCAAAAACAAAGATGAACATTGTACGGTTCTTTTTCTACTAAAGCCCAAATTTGGGGCCAGTGTTTTGGCACAGCAGGTTAAACCATGGCTTGCAAAAGCACCTTCTCCAATTGAAGCACATGTTTGAGTCACAGCTGCTGTGTTTCTGACCTAGCTCCCTGATAATGAAGTGGGACAAGAGCAGACAATGTCAACCATATGGGACCCCCAGATGAAGTTCTATGCTCCCGGCTTCAGCCTGGGCCAGCTGTAATAAGTACACCCAAATGGCAAGTGCCGCAGTTAATGGAAGATTCTTTCTCTTCCTCTCTCATTTCCTTCCTTTCACATTATTTCTTTCAAATACATAAATATCGAGGTTAAAAAAATCTATTTAGCCTGAGTCAATTAACATGATAATGGAATGTTTACAAAGTCAGGAGCTTAATGGGCTATTCCTCCACCTTGTGATACAGGCATTACATATTGACACTGGTTCGTGTTCCAGCTGCTCCACTTGAAATCTGGCTCTCAGATTGTAGCCTGGGAAAGCAGAGGAAGATGGCTCAAGTCCTTGGGACCCAGTACCCATGTGGGAGATCTGGAAAACTCTCCTGACTTTGGATCAGCTCATCTCTGGCCATTACATCCAGAGTGAACCAGAAATGAATTAGAAGATGGAAGACTTCTATCTCTTCTTCTCACTGTAAAATCTGCCTTTCAGATAAAATAAATAAATCTTTAAAAAAAATTAGCAAAGCCTAAATCCAAAGCACATTAAAGAATTTGAGTAAGGGAGGGGAGGACTACCCAAATTGGCAAAACCAACTGCATAGTTTACTTTTTGTGCATTCCACAATGGTATGAATGGTTGGCTTTTGCCTAAATTACCATCTCCATTTGTCTTTGTTAGAAAACAAGAAAATGTTGGATAGAAGGCTCTGCTAAGAATTTGGCGAGCCACAGGAAAACAACTCTGTTGAGTGGTGAAGATGCAAACTCTAGCCTTAGAGTGATTGTAAATTCTGGCTTTATCAGTTTATAAGGTGACATTAGGAGAATTGCTTTCTCACTCTGAGCGCAGCTGAACAGACTGAAACAATATCATGTATTTGATATTTAATTATCAAAGTGCTATGTCTTTACAATTATTATTTTGTATAGAATCAGATATATCTATACAATTATTCAAACATAATTATGTATGACTGTGAAAACAGGACACATGCCAGTGTATCAATGGTGAGTTGCAATTGTAGTATAAACAATACTGCTCATCATAAAACAGGTGAAGATGGTAAGTCATTTTTGATTGCTATCTATCCAAGTAGCTACCATCTTAGAAGACTTGAAAATAGATATTTGATTGTATTAACAGGAAAAGTAAAAGTAAAAAGTGAAATGATTGAGTAGTATCATTCCATAACATACTTAATCTGTCTATTTTTCTACATATCTTGCTTTGAGTTACTTAACAGTGTCTAAAATTACCCTTCATGGTAACTTAGAGTCATATACAATAATTTTAAGTTCCATGATTAAAATGTTTAGGGCCATTAGATTCAAAACAAGAGCAAAGTGTAGTTACCATTTGAGAAAGACATCCAAAAAGTACTGATTATCTAGGACACAATTCTGGAGATCTTGGTTTGAATTTCTAAGCGGAGCTTAAATATGTCTAGTTTTTCTTAAACCTCCCATGGGAATTCTAGCATAAATTACTATTCTACACAGTTAAGTCTTATGGACACTATAAAAAATATCCACATCAAATTGTCCATTCCTAATTAGAAAACACAAACTCTTATATGAGACTGAAAAGCAGAATCCATAAGGCCTAGAACACAAAGATGATCTTTTGTAACCATATGTTCATTAGCCACAATCCCAAAGCTATGCGGGAGAATGTTAAAATAAGAATGCACAGAGCCCGGTGGCATGGCCTAGCAACTAAAGTCCTTGCCTTGAACGCACCAGGAACCCATATGGGCGCCGGTTCTAGTCCCGGCAGCTCTGCTTCCCGTCCAGCTCCCTGCTTGTGGCCTGGGAAAGCAGTCGAGGATGGCCCAATGCTTTAGGACCCTGCACCCGCGTGGGAGACCCGGAAGAGGTCCCCAGCTTTGGATTGGCACAGCACCGGCCATTGTGGTCACTTGGGGAGTGAATCATTGGATGGAAGATCTTCCTCTCTGTCTCTCCTCCTCTCTGTATATCTACTTTGTAATAAAAATAAATAAATCTTTAAAAAAATAAGAATGCATAAATAAGATGTTTTCTAGTTAACTCAAAATTTATCAAATCAATCCTCACTCAAACATTTCCTTAATACCACCAACATCTAATAGCAAATTTGTCATTAAAAAATCAGATGTCTTGGCCAGGCACAATTGTCCAGCTGCTAAAATGTAGCCTTGCATGTGCCAGGGTTTAATATGGGCACTGGTTTGTGTCCTGGCTGCTTCACTTCCCATCCAGCTCCCTGTTTGTGGCCTGGGAAAGCAGTGGAAGATGGTCCAAGGCCTTGGGACCCTGCACTCGCGTGGGGTATCTGGAGGAGGCTCCTGGCTCCTGGCTTTGGATTGGCTCAGTTCTGGCTGTTGTACCTACTCGGGGCGTTAATCAGCAGAAGAAGATCTTTCTGTCTCTCCTCTCTGTAAATTTGACTTTCAAATAAATAAATAATTAAAATCTTCTAAGAAAAAAAAAAGAAAAAGAAGAACAAATTCAAATGTCTAAAATGCAACTGCAATGCCCGGAGTGATGGCTCAATTGACTAATGCATCCCCTTCATGCACCAGGATCCATATGGGCTCCTGAATTCTGGCTTTGGATCGGCTCAGCTCATTCATTGTGTCCATCTGGGGCGTGAACAAGCAGATGGAAGATTTCTTTCTCTCTGTCTTTCCTTTTCTCTGTAAAGCTGCCCTTCCAATAAAAATAAATAAATCCTTCAAAAATGTATAAATAAAATGCAACTACAGAAATGAGTTTTTGATGCATCATTTAAGACTTCATTTGGGACATTCACTTTCATGACAGAGGGCCTGGGTTCAGATACCAGTTCCACATCACTTGCTAGTGTCCTGGTAATGCACAGCCTAAGAAGCAATAGATCATGACTCACCCCCTGTGTCCTTGCCACTAATGTGGGAGATCAGAATGAATTTTCGATTCTTGGGGCAGCCCCGACTGCTGTGAGCAGTTAACAAATGAACCAGAACTTTGAAGATCTCTGTTTTCTCTGCTTTAAAAAAAGTGAAATGAATTACAAGTGCAAGTGAAACAAAGTATAAAATTGACAATTCTACAAATTTCCCAGGTTTTTATAAAAGTGGTGTTGAAAACCACATACAATGATGTTGGCAAATGACCAACAGCAACTTAGATCAACAAGCAGGGAGAAGAGATCCAAAAATTTGTAAGGAAGATTCTCTCTCTCTCTCTCACACACACACGCATATACCTCCCCCCACACACATACACAATTTCAAAAGATTATTAAGAGGATATTGAGAAAACTGTTAATGGGACTGAATGGTTTCCCCCAAAGGATCCTTTCTATGCTGCAGAAGTCACCCATGAAAGCAAATGGTTACACTAACTGAACTTTGAAAAAACATGTGGGATTCATTTTTCAGATGTGTTAACATAACTGTGCGTAATTTCAACTATCCCTAAACTTTATGGAATGACTCACTTAGGAAAATGACAAAACCTAAAAGCTTAAAAGCCTGCTAGCAAACACCTACTTTGTGATACTAATGTCTTTCTTTTCTTTTTTCTTTTCTTTTCTTTTCTTCTTTCTTTCTTTTCTTTCTTTCTTTCTTTCTTTCTTTCAGATTTATTTATTTTTATTACAAACTCAGATATACAGAGAGGAGGAGAGACAGAGTGGAAGATCTTCCATCCGATGATTCACTCCCCAGGTGAGCGCAATGGCTGGTGCTGTGCCAATCCGAAGCCAGGAACCAGGAACCTCTTCCGGGTCTCCCACACGGGTGCAGGGTCCCAAAGCATTGGGCCGTCCTCAACTGCTTTCCCAGGCCACAAGCAGGGAGCTGGACGGGAAGTGGAGCTGCCCGGCGGCTATATGGGATCTCGGTGCGTTCAAGGCGAGGACTTTAGCTGCTAGGCCATGCCGCCAGGCCCTCTTTCTTTCTTTTTTTAAAGAATTATTTAGTTTTTTTTTGAAAATCAGATTTACAGAGAGAAAGAGAGACAGACAGAAAGATCTCTCTGTTCATTCCCAAAGTGGGCACAACAGCCAGAGCTGAGTGGATTCGAGATTCTTCCAGGTGCAGGGTCCCAAGGCTTTGGGCCATCCTCCACCACTTTCCCAGACCACAAGCAGGGAGCTGGATGGGAAGCGGAACAGCCAGGACTCCAATAGGCACCCATGTGGGATCTTGGCTCATGAAAGGTGAGGATTTAGTCACCAGGCTTCTGTGTTGTACCACCCCACCCAACCCTTTTTTCTTCTTTAAGTGGAATATTCTTCCCCACATCCAGGTCTCTAAGACATCCTCAAATGAGGTCCTCATCTCTACGTGCTGATGTTGTTTGACAGTAAGGTGCAACACTTCACTCAGTGGACCAAAGAGAAAACAACAACAAAACACCTGAAGAATTTGTCTCACCAACTTTCCTCAGTACCCGACACTCCCCACCCTAATTAGAGGCCCACAATGGGTGTGCATCCCCTCAACCATGTAAACAATATTAAAAAGTGAATATTTTTTTAAAATGCTTTCCCCCTTTCTCTGTGAATTTCACATTTCCAGAATAAACTAACAAAAGTACACGTCTTCATTTGGGTGGCATCCCATCAAGAGAAAATCAACCAACATGCACAATATTGGAAATGATCAAATGCAACAGTAAATATAATTTTTTAATGAGATAGTTTAAGTCTGTAAACAGTGTTACAGATTGTTTTCAGACACCAAAGTTATGCTACAATGATATATGAAACAAACAAAATACACATTATTAAGTGTCATTTAAAATACATTATAGACACCTGTAAGTGACAGAAAAACTAGAATATATGCTTAATTTTAGCACTGAGTAGCATAGGATCTCAAAATATATTTTATTCTGTTTGAAATTATCTTTTACACTTTTTCAATTTTTTGTAGATTCTATCAAGCTCAACTATTACAACCAAAGCAAATTAAAATATTTTGAAATTTAAATTAAAACAAAGGCAAGACACTTTCTCTCCTCAGCCTGGGTGAGAGCATATACCTTACTTCCTGAGAAATTATAATAAAAAATAATTACAACTCAAAAATTCAGATTAGGGTATTTCTATGTCCCAATATTGACATGCAAAACATTTTCTGATGAGCTTGGTATTAATGAGGAGTCAAAAAATCTGATTTGGAGTTGTTACCAATAAATGACTATTTCATTAATTGGGGAAATTGTCATATGTATGTCAGATACTTTGTTATGACATGAGAAAAAGGTAATTTAAAATAGAAATCAATTGGCTAGTCATTGAATCTTTCATCTTTTGTGAGTTTCAAGTAGTGAGCAGCCTTGTAAAATGTACTAATGCAACCACTTAGCATTACTTAGCAGTGTGCATGAACATCTGATTTTAAAATTATCTGGATGGGACCCACATGGTGGTATAACAAGTCAAGGTGCTACCTGAGATGCTGGCATCCCATATGGACACCACTTGGTGTACCAATTGCTGCATTTCTGATTCTGCTCCTGGCTGATAACCTGGGGAAAATAGGAGTAGATGACTCAAGTGTTTTTGATCACCAGCCAGCCAAGTGGAAGACCCAGATGATGCTCCTGGCTCAGTCCTGACTCAGTCCTTGTGGCCATCTGGATGGAATATCTCTTTGTTTTCTTCTCTTTCTGTAATGCTTACTTCCAAATAAATAAACTATCTATTCCTCATAAACACTGTATGGAGAGAGCAAAGATTCTAGCCAAAAACATAGGAGGATCATTTTGCAAGTTAGTTTGGAGGTAGTGAGGATCAGAAAGAAGAACTTATAATGTGTAATACATCAAATGAAACAGCATACTAAGAAAGAGAAAGTTTAACATCCATCATTTTACTCTTTGTATTCAGCAGATAACGATATTCAGATCACAGTACTAAGTCAGTAGCAGATGGTTAAGAATTCAATGAACAGCAGGTAATACAACAGGAAGATGTTATTAGAGCTGGGAGTACCTTAAGACATAGGGGACGCAAAACCATGCTCCTTGACATAACTGCTGGGAATGTTCCAGAAGCAAAATTAAATGTCATCAAGAAAGGATTTGAATATGGAGGAAGCATTTCAATATTCTTGTGAGAGCAAGAACTGTAGTTTCTCCCCGATGGGGCGTTAAACAACAGCACTGATAAATTATTTGTAGAAAGATGCTATAAATTTCACAAAGTAACAAATGCATCTCCAGGAATCAGAAAATCTGAAATCTCCCTTGATAGCTTCTGTGTTAGGAGGAAAGAATACAGAAAATGCATAAGAAAAGTCAGCTGGGAAAGACATGCGCTCTGACTAGCTTTTAAATTGTGTCTTCCAGAGAATAATCAGCTTCATCCCTGCCCCAGCCCATGTCTCATAGTTCATCTGTTATCTACTCAAACTGGGATGGAGCCTGAGAATTCAAATTTGACAGATGGAACATATTCAGAAAGCACTGTCATAAATATATAATGACCAACTATCAATGAGAACAACTCGTGTGAAAAATTCTTACTAATACATTGACTGAACACATGTTTTGAAGGGCCAGTGGGAGGTAGGAAGAAGATTAAGAAGAAGAGGAGGAGGAAAAGGAAGAGATACGAGAAGAAAAGAGAGAAGTATTGCAGAAAAGAAACACGGCAATTCCATAATTTCCATTTACTCTTTCGTTTGCAAGTGCACTTTTTTGTCTTACTAGACAGGGTGAAAAAGAAAGAAGGAAATCGAGACCACATGAAAGCGAAATAGCAGACCCCCGCACCTCTAATAGGATAAGGTCCCAGTCTTAAAAATTTCTCAAGAGTTTCTGCCTTTTCAAAATCTGTTATGCAGACAGCATTCAAAGCCACTGATTTCATAACCTACTCCACTTTTGATGGAAGTGTAGGCCAGAGTAACTAAAGAAATAAGTAGAGTCAGTGCTAAGACAACTGAAAATGCGTCTATTTTATGACGCTGCTATCCCACTTCCTGGAATATATGTAAAGGAAGTGAAATCTGCATGTAAGAAAGTGACCTGAAGCCCTCTGTTTATAGCAGTGCAATCCACAATAACAAAGGCGCCTGTGCAAAGAGAAACCGAGAAAGAAAACATCTACTCTATAGAGTATTATTCAATCATTAAAAAGAATGAAAGTCTACCATTTGCAACAAATTGTCCCAACTAGATACCATTATTCTCAGTGAAATAAGCCAATGCAAAGGATAAACATCGTATGTTCTCCTTGGTATAAGGCAAAATACAAAGCAAACAGATGTGCAAATGCAAAACAGATTGCAAAATCCAAATATACAAACTACAAAATGAAAATACAAAATACAGAATATGAAATACAAATACAAAAATACCAAATACACAAATACACATTACAAAATAGAAAATAGATTTACAAAAGCGAACAAATTGCAAACTGCAAAACAAATACATGTATAGGTGAATATATTGCTCTCGTAGAAGAACTGTACAATGGAGACTAGCATACCTGGATCTGAAGATACCTTGCAACATGCATCTCTACTCCTGAACAAAGGGAGGTCTGCCAGTGAAACAGTTAATGTGCCTCAATAATATGATGCTACATCTTCTGCCTTTGTCTATACATACAATGCAAAGGTGTGGGCATCAGAACCTTGCACTGTAACTGTTGCTGGGGTACTATACTGCTGTAATACTATGCGAAGGTGTAGTGGGAGTGGTAGAAGGTTAGGGAAAAGGGAGCATGAAAGCGAATTTGTAATATCTGTCATAATGCATCATGGAAAGTAATAAATATAATTTTAAAATGCACCAGTTTCAACTAAAACAGAATGCTTACAAATTATTTCAAAATAGGATAATCATGAATATCTATGCCGATATTCTGACCAAATTATTAAAATGTGATTGCAACAGCATTTTAAAACAACAGTAGAGATTGAGAAAATGTGACTTTTCCTCTTCATAACAGCAGCTGAAGACGTTACTAAGTATATGAAAGTGTTCGTAGATGTTTAATTAAAAAAATTAACTGAACAGTATTGGATGTGGTATTTCTTAAACATGCATCACAACACACATAAACTGCAAACTACCAGCTCTTCCCCTTAGTGTTTACTGGCAGAATCCTGAAATTACAGCTATCAAAGTCAAGTGCAAGATCTACTTTTTTGTTCCATTCTTCTGGGATTTTTTTTTTTTTTTTTGCCAATGTTGTTAGACTTACAATGAAACAGAACATGTTTCCTGCATAATCAATGAAAAAGAGTAGCAAAAATGAAAAATTGAAAGAATGCTACTAAGAAAGGGTATTATAAATATTAAGGGCTCTGTGAGGTGGCCCTTGCCTTGCACACACCAGGATCCCATATGGGCGCTGGTTTGTGTCCAGGAGATTCTGCTGCTCATCCATCTCCCTGCTTGTGGCCTGGGAAAGCAGTCCAGAACACGCAAAGCTTTGGACTCTGCATCCATGTGGGAGCCCAGGAAGAAGTTCCGGGCTGCTGGCTTTGGATCAGCGTAACTCCGGCCTTTGAGACCATTTTAGGAATGAATCAACGGAGGGGAGATCTTCCTCTCTGTCTCTCCTCCTCTCTGTATATCTGACTTTCCGATAAAAGTAAAATAAATAAAGAAATAAATCTTTTAAAAAGAAAGAATTATTAAAACTTCAGAACAGTGTTTGAGTTAAAATATGGGATATCTTGTTTTTCCTACTACACAGTAAGCAAGTCAGAAAATGCAATTTTAGAAATGTCTCATAGCAAGAGCAAAAAAATAACCTTGAAAATAACTTCACCAAAAATTATATGAAACTCATTCAGATGAAGTTAGGCAATTCTTCTGTAACATGCTTTAAAATAATGGGGGAAAAGTATATTTTGTTCTAAGAAAGAAACAATGTTGGCTGTCCAAAAAATCAGTACATCTCATGTATGTTCAACGAAAATTGTAGTGTCTATCTACATCACTTTGCCTTTATGCATGTTTTTGATTTCGCATTGTATAAAATATTTAAAACTGATATTGAAAAAGAAATGTCTAAAACTAGTAAAGTATAGAGGAGTAAATGCAATACCTGAGATAGCACTGAAACAATAAAACAACCAATGAAGACCAAAAAATACATTGGAAAATAATTTTTTTGAAACTCAAAGTATAGCCAAGTCATGTTGACCAGCAGAATGAGAAAAAGCAAGTACCTTAGATAAGTGAGAAAACAGCAGTTTCTGCAATTGCTAATCACGGATTAATGAGTAAGTTTACTCTCACCATTCTTCCAAAGTAAATCCAAATAGATCAGAGATGGAAGCACAAAAATATAAAATATTGGAAAACAAGAAAGACTTACTTAGGATTTACAAAATTTAGGGAAAATATTGACAGATTTTTTTCTACAGGAAACTTTCAGATGATAAATTGAAAAGCACTAAGTAGAACGCTTAACGTCAAATGAAAACTGTGAATAATAATTAGAACATTTAACAGAAATATCTAAATTTCAATCCTCCCAAGTTAAAAAAATGAGGACAAAAATATGAAGGGTCAAAATGAAGAAAATACTTAAAATAATAAATTCACATAGAGAACAATTGCATTGAAAACCAATTAGAGCTAATTAAAAAGGAACAATAGGTCCCGGTGGAGTAGCCTGGCAGCTAGAGTCCTTGCTTTGCATGCCCCAGAATTCCATATGGGCACCGGTTTGTGTCCCGGCGACCCCACTTCCCATCCAGTTCCCTGCTTGTGGCATAAGAGAGCAATCGAGAACCCCAAAAGCCTTGGGACCCTGCATCCATGTATGAGACCCGGAGGAAGCTCCTGGCTGCTGAGTTTGTGTAGGCTCAACTCTGTCCATTGCAGCCACTTGGGGATTGAATCAGCAGATGGAAGATTTTACTCTCTCTCTCTCTCTCTCGCCTCCTCTCTGTATATCTGACTTCCCAATAAAAAATAAATAAATCTTTCAAAAAAGGGAGCAATTGTTGGATAAGTCTTACAAATAGTCCAGGAATTATTTGTGAACTAATTTAGGTTATAAAAATAGAAAACGCACAAATGTTTTAGTAGAGAATAATTGTTATATCTGCCCACATCACAAATGGAAAATTTTGATTGTTGAATATTTCCAACTCTAAGAATTTAGCATATAGAATATTTATCTGTAGTGTTAGGAGCCAGAGACTTATGGGCCTTAGACTTGGCCTACCTGACAGCCTGTTGCATTGCAAAAGCCTGCAAGCAGGGCTACAGCAAGAAGGATATTAGGCCAAAACATCCTCTGTAGAGCAAACAGAATAGAACCTCCACCCTTGTTCCTGTTCAAATAATTAGTTCCTCCCCTGTTTCAATATAGCTGATTAGTTCCTTCCCTGCTTCAGTGAAGATAATTACTCCCAGGAAACCCCTCCCTTTTTCCCCCTCCCCTAGAGAAGAAGGTATATATATGAGGAGAAAAAAATAAAGAGAGAGGCACTCTTTTCCACCAAGTACGTGTGTCCGTGTGTTTCTGGGGCCAGCAGCCCGGGGCTACCAGCCCGGCATTCCCAGTCCACCCTCAGGGTTTGAGCGTAGTATCCTGCAGGTCTGGACACTGTAGGGTGAGCTTTATGGCATTTGTAGGTTAGTGTTGCTTAGGACACACACACATTTGCATAACCGAGCGCCAGTGCAAGCCCTGTTGACACTTGCATTCCAATCCAGCTTCTGTGATATCAGCTGTGTGGTACAAGATGGTAACATATGTGCTCTGGAGTCCTTGCCACACATGTGAAAGACTCAGATGGAGTTCCTGGTCCTTGGCTTCAGTTAGCCTGGTTCAGCTGTGGGCATCTGGGGAGTGGACATTTGGATGGAATTATCTGTACTCCCCATGCTTAGAGCAGCTCAGTTCACAATAGTTGAGATGTGGAATCAATTTAGATGTCCCTCAATGGCTGAATAAAGATGACTGAGTAAAGAAAATGTGGTATCTGTTCAATATAAAATAATCTTCAGCCATAAGAAGTGACATCTTTTGCAACTAAATGGATGTTTTTTATTTTATTCATGATAAAATTAGCCACTCTAAAAGCTAAACCTCACATTTTCTCCTAATTTGTGATAATTAACACAGAAAGTACCTAAATATAATCTATGGTTGTAAGATTGACATTCTGGCATGTGATTATTGTGTGTATCCTTCATTATACATGTGCAGAACACTAGACTTTTATTCCATTTTGTTTTGTTTTGAATTTTTGCTCTTATGAATATTCTTTTCTCTTTGCTAGGTGGCAATATCATTACCAAATTGAATGCTAAACCTGTGATCATGAGAAGAAAGCGAGCTATTGTAAAAAAAAAAAAAAGGAAGAAAATACTTTTAAAAAATCTGTCTATGCAGCCAATTTTTAAGATGCAGTATATATCCAAAAAAGAAAAGAAAATATTAATTATGCTTAAGCAGTATCTTAAAGAAAACTGTTTAAGTAAATATTAAAGTACAAATTGATTCACCCAGTGCATCTTGTACTATTGCCTGACATCCTATGAACTCATTTCTTTCAAATGAGTAGAAATGTTTTTTGTCTTTTATATTTACATATCATACTAGTGCATCAATGAGCCAATACAGATTAAAGTAGCAGTCTTCACCTTTTGCTTTTCATGAAATCTATAGCAGTGAACATACACTTTTTTGTGTAGGAATACATAAAATATATAGAGAGAATAGATACATATCTATTATTTTCATGCTTGAATGAATGTTTCTTAAGATTTATGCATTTATTTGAAATATAGTGTGAGGGAGGGGAGTTAGGGAGGGGAGTAGAGTGGAAGAAGACAGAGATAAATAGAAGAGAGACATGAATCAAGAAGGACAGCAATAGAAAGAGAGAGAGAAGAGAGAGACAGAGAGAGAGAAAGAGAGAGAGAGAGGAGAGGGGAGAGAGAATATTCTATTTGCTCTTTTGCACTCAAATGGTGACAGTGACTAGAGATGGGCTCCTTCCATACTATCTTCCACAATGATGTATGTAGTTAGCATTCCCTGAAATAGTGGGTACCTTCCTTTTGACCCATTGTCACAAGCATTTTTTGTTTTCTGATTTTCAAATGAAAGTTCTCCTAACAGGTGAGGTGAAACACCATGATGCTTTTTATTTGCATTTCCATGATGGCTAGTAAACCTGAGCACTTTGGCGTGTGTTGCTGACCCTTTGAATTTCATCATTTGAGAAATGTCTGTTCTTGCCTGTCCATTTTGTAACTGGACTTTTGTGTTGTTGAGTTTTTTGAGCTTTTAATAGATCATGTCTATTTATTCTCTGGTAGCTATATAGTTCACAAATGTTTCCTCCCATTCTATCAGCTGTCACTTTGTATGGCTACTTTTGCAGTACTGAAACTTCTTGGCTTTATGCAATCCTACTAGTTTATTTAATTTTAACTGCACATGCTTCTTTGGTCCTTTCAAAGAGGTCTTTGCTTATACCAAGCCTCACAGAGTGTCACTGATATATTCCTCCAGTAAATTGATGGCCTCAAGTCACTAATCAAGATCCATTTAGAGTTGATATTTGTGTGAGTTGAAGGACGTACACAAGTCTTACACAAATCTTGTTCCATATTTCCGCACATGTAGATCATTTTCTGAGCACCAATAGTTGAAGAAACTGTTCTTTCTCCCTGGATTGACTCAAATTAACTTGTCAAACATTAGTTGGCTGTAGAAGAGAGTGTATTTCTATACTGTTCCGTTGATCTCGGGCTTGTTTTTGTGCAAGTACCAGGCTGTTTAGATTAGGACTCCTGTGTACCACATCTTGAAGTCTGGTTTGTGATGCCTTTAGGTTGTTTTTGATTTTTTTTTTTAAGATTGCTTTTGGTATTCTGAGTCACTTTTGTTTTCACATGAATTTTGTCATCATTTTTTTAGATCTCAGAAGAATGCTTTGGTGTTTTTATTGACATCATATCAAATCTATAATTGCCTTCAGTAGTTGAATGATATTAACTCTACCAATCCACAGACATGCAAATTTCCCCCCTGTTTTAATGTACTTCTGTATTTATTTTAAAAATGTTTTGTTATTTTATTATAGAGATTTCTCACATCCTGGTGGTGGCTATCTTGATTGAGTCCACACATTGACTGCTATGAACAGTGCTCCTACAAACATGGTAGGAGAGGTATCTCTATGAAACAGAGTTCATGTCTTTGGGGTATATATCCATTAACGTGATTGCTGTATCAAATGGCAAGTGTGTTTCTGGCTTCTAAAGAAATCTCCACATTGTTTCTATACATGTGCCAGACACTTTCTTAGACATTAACAAACAAAATGAAAATAATATAATTTCTACTTTTAAATTATCCAGAGTCTAGTAAAAAATTAATGATCAAGGAACAAATTATTATAACTCTTGGAGAAATGGGATGTTCTTAAGTTCTATTGCCAATGTTTTCTCAAATTTTTAGAGGACTATTTACAATACAGAGAAAATGATTCCAGTCACTAACAAAACAAAAATATCAATGTTTAACAACTAAAATATAACAGAACAAACCCAGAATAAAATTCCCAAACAGATCTACGTGAAAATCTTTTATTATTTTCCAATTTCAGCTAATAATGATTCCTCGACAGTAATTTATCTTGCACTTTATCTGTAGAGAAAAAGATAAAATTCTTGGGCCCTGTGCAGTGGCCTAGCAATTAAAGTCCTCGCCTTACAGCACTGGGATCCCATATGGGTGCCAGTTCTAATCCCGGCAGCCCTGCTTCCCATACAGCTCCCTGCCTGTGTCCTGGGAAAGCAGTCGAGGATGGCCCAAAGCCATGGGACCCTGCACCCACGTGGGAGACCCAGAAAGAAGTTCCTGGCTCCTGGCTTTGGATTGGTGCAGCACCGGCTGTTGTGGCCGCTTGGGGAGTGAACCACCGGATAGAAGATCTTCCTGTCTCTCCTCCTCTCTGTATATCTGCCTTTCCAACAAAAATAAATAAAATCTTTAAAAAAATTATAGATGCTGGGTATCCAATTATTAAACTGAAATCTACATTTTTCTTTTCACATTGAATGTGATCAGAATTTTTAAGTGAAAGCTCCTGAAGTGGTTAAAAAGATAAGAAGGTGCAGGCAATCTTGAAGTTTACTTAGCAAGCATCTACTGAGTAAATGACTATGCTTTCAATGACACCGAGTGTCTAAATACAACCAATGTAAAAAATACAACTCTTATCTTATGGATGGAAGCAACATTGACACGTATTTAGAAAACATGATGTCCAATTCTTTATCCCTGTGTGCAAGGTGAAACAAGAAGAGTAACTCATTAGCTGTGAGGCCTTTGAAGCTTAAAAAACAGTTTTCCTATCAGAGGAATGAGGGGCGTTCAGTGGATAATGTCAAGGGCTCTCTACTGTCCCTGTTGTTAAAAATCCCAGTTCTCAGTCTTGTATTGGACAGATTTGAAACTGAGCACCTCCTCACTGTCGCATCAAAATCTTTCAGTCCTCCCTATGTAGCTTCAAGTGAGTTGGATGTTTAGTAGAGTCATGCTATCAAAGCAAAAAGCTGTCCTTTTGATGAATCAGTACTTCATTGACTTAGAAACTCACAAAAATGAAGCTAGGATGATCTGAAGATACATGATTTCTGTCCACACCAGTGATTGGTGGTGAGAAGAATGAAAAAGCATCACATTTTATTTTAGTCTTTTGTTTGTTGAGTCTGTGTTTAAATTTGAGCTATTTTATTTATGCTATGTGATGGTTACTTTTACAGTCAAGTTGGATAGGCTACAGAATATTCAAATAACTGGCAAAATATTATTTCTTGATCCTTTTGTAAAGAGGTAGGCAGAAGAGAAATCGGCTTTTGAAGCAGTAGACTGCAAAAGAAAATCCACTTCTGCCAACATGCATGGGTATCAATCATCCTCCACTCTGCTGAGGACCTGAATAGAAACATTAAGGTGAATGAAGGGTGAATTGTTCCTTCTCTTCCTGAGCTGAAACAACCATATTCTGCTAACCGCATTCATCAGAGATCCTGGTTCACAGGTTTGGGTCTCTGCGACTCACACTAATGCCGCATCCTTTCCCTGTCATCAGCTGTCAGACTTCTCATCCTGCATAGAATGAATTAAACCATCAGTGCCCGTGCTTCACTAGCTTATAGATCACAGAATGTGACATTTCCTGACTTTGATAATCATATGAGTCAATTAGCCAAGCAAATCTCTTCACTTAGATTTATGCATATGCTACTGACAATTTCTTTGGATTTCTCATGACCAATATTCTATAAACTAAAGTGTTAAATTCCCACTTGTCATATTTTATACAAAAGGTTTTATTATGCCTTTCTGAAACCTCAGGATGTCGATGACTTAACAAAAGACAAAAAAGAAGATAAACTGCATTGTAGACTTTTAAATTCACAATCTTATTTCATTAGAATTTTTGTTCACATTCCAGCATACAGAACAACCTTTGGACTGCCACCCAAATGTTGCTGATTTGTACTTACTCAATTTCTACAGTACATTATGATTAAACTTAGATTACATTCTTACTAGCACTCACACAAGTTAGCTCTTTATGGAAACATACATCTGTGTTTGCACTATTCTGAAATCTTATCACATCTATAGCAGCATTTACTTAATAGTCCCTGAGTCCTATTTGAGAAATAAGAGTAAACAGAGTAGGATTTAACCAAGCATGAATATTCCATAAATGATCTCAAAAATTCTGTAGTTCACTGACTCCATTGTCTTTGAAAGAAAATTTCAACATCAACACCAAATTCTGGTCACTGTTTGCAGAAATAATATACTTTACTCTAGTCATTTGTGAGTTCAAATTAGACCTTATTGAATGACATTCTACTCCACCTTCTTTCTTGTTAGCAGGAAGTTGTCTTTTAGATAATATCAACTAGAAAGAAGTCAATAAGATCACAAGAAAATAAATCATGCACATCTATTCATTTGAAGTAAGACAATGGCCATAATTGGACCATGATATAAGCAAACACTATGATCCCCTTTCTTCACGTTTGTCTCCCAGTGTGTGACATAATACCTACTATACAATTTTGTTTAGCCAAAAATTATTTGCTGAAAGAATTAGCATACTTAGTTCAGCCATGGACATAGGAAAAATACGACTGTGTCTCATTTTGCCTGAGCTCTGAGTCTAATAATGTTCATGCATTTGCATAGTGTCTGTGACTATCTTCATACTACGAAGGTAAAGTGTATGAGTATTTAGCTCATAAGCTCTAAAGAATTACTCCTTGCTTCTTTCAAGAAAACATTTCTTCTATAGATGAATGCTTGCAAGCAGAAAAAGAAGATCAACAAATTACACTTTTCCCTCAGTATATTACATTGTTACAATGAAAACATAGGCAAAATGTTTTCTCTTTTTTCCCTTTCTGAGATTTATTTATTTTACTTGAGTTACAGAGAGGGAGGGATGTGAAACAGAAAGAGAAAGAGAGAGATCTTCATCTGCTAGTTCACTCCTCAAATGGCTGCAACTGCCAGAGCCAAGCTGGTCCAAGGCTTGGAGCCAGGAGCTCCATTTGTGTCTCCCACATGCATGCAGGGGTGCAAATTCTTGGGCCATCCTCTGGTGCTTTCCCTGGCCATTAGCAGGGAGCTAATCAGAGGTGGAACAGCAAGGACCCAAACTGGCATTCATACAGCTTCCCAGCATCACAGGCAGATTATCTCACTATGCCACTGAGGAGGCCCCACTTGTTTTGTTTTTTTAACATGACACAGAGTGGTATCAGCTTTACACTCTACTCTGGTAGTTGGAGTATTCTGCTGTCTAGAGATGTTGTGCGACTATACCTCTTTGAGTGTCTGTTTCTACATGTGGGGCTAAAGTAGATTCATGTAGATAACTTGCAAGGGGTCTTCCTCAGACATCCATATGCTTGAGACTTTAGAGATCACATAAGGGATTCCATTAATGCTGGCATATTTATTTCAAGTTGAGAAATTAGATTTAAAATTGTCCACTTGTACACAAAAAATGAAGACTCGAGATCTTTGTAAGTACTCAACCTATATTTTCTACTGGTAGTTCTAGATCTTTGCATTTTTCATGCTCAAAAGAAATGAAAATTCTTCAGTTCAATTTTTAAAAAGATAATAGCATGGTTTCATCCACTTTCCTAAAACCCAAATTATTTCACCTCTTAAAATAAATTATAATGGGGAATGACAGTGGGCTTGCATTTTCCTTAGTTTCATTTTTTTAACCTGTTCACTTGCATACTTGTGTAAGTACAGTATCTGTTTTATTGTCCATATATTTAATCTTTCACTCATTAAAAATATGGCTAGCATAAACCTAACACTCACTTACCTATCAGGGAAGGAAACATGAGTGAGGCCCTTATCACACGTTGATGAAGGTCTCAGTAATGACCTCAATCCCAAATCCTGAAGATCAAAGGACTACGGATGAACGTATGCAAGATAAGACTTGCAAAAATGATGGTAGTCAGTATGTGTACACACTCTTCACCTTCTAGCTCTGACCTGATTGACTCTGAGTTAAAATTCCCATTATGCTGAAGCTTACTAATGTAGAGAATGGGACGCTGACAGTGAAACTCATCGGTTTGTACCATTTTGCTAGGTAACTGAAACAAAAACCATCACTCTAGATCCTCTTCTAATGTTTTATAACACAGTTAGGTAGCTACAGGTCCTGATAACATGGTTTGTATTGTTTGAAACAAAAAAAAATGTGAAGGAAAGGATTTTGAATATTTTCAGTATAAAGAAGAACAAGTATTTGAGACAGATAGATTTATTTGGTTTGAACTAATGTAATGTATACATATTTAGAAAAATCACAGGATTAGTGAAAAATGCACACTTTTATGAGCCCACAAAAAATGAAATGCAGGGAGTTTGAGAAGTACAGGAGATGTAAGTATTATGACAAAATGTGTAAGTTTCCAGCATTTTTGAACAAATATAAACTCATCTTTTCATTCTACTTTCCAAAATTTTTTTGAAGTTCCTTGAACTGAATACAATACAATATTTCTTGCAAGGGACAATGGGACCAGATTATTTTCCCAGCCCATCCATATGTCCAATTTTCCTGATCTAGAATAAATACATTCTCCTGGAATCACGTGAAAATGCAAGGCTTGTGTTTCTGGGGATGCAGCTCATATCAAAGATGTTGGTTTTCCTACTAGTTATACAACTCACAAACACATTTCACTATTTAGGAGTAAGGAGTGATTTAATGTGATGTTTGCTTATATAGTTCAACGCTGTTGTTTCAAAAACAGCGATCCTTCCTTCTTCAATCGATGTGAAGGAACCACAAATCAGCAGATTACTAGGAAGCAGCAACAGACAGAGGAGCTTCATATCTAAAGAAGTCCTGTGTTGTCTCTTGCAGCAGTCATGGGCAGCATTCCAAGCAAAGAAACAGTAAGGAAGAGAAAGTCTGGATGCAAAAAATAAGCTGATTGAGATAATGTGTAACTGTGAAGTACAGAGTCCCAGAGAGGCTATCCAGCCACAGCTATTAAAGAGAGAGCTCATGAATGCCCCATCACTATCCTGCCTAAAGAATAGGACAAGTTCCACCTAACCCTTGTTGCCAGTTGATGGGAGCTAATCCCAAGCGAGTTCTAAGAGGCAATACATAGCAACAATATTCAAGTGTATTTTTCATCATCAGCTTATTTCCACTTAGACACTATGACACTGTACTGATAAAAGATACTGATGAGAAGATCATCTCCTACTGTACTGAACCATACTCTTTAAAACCTCTCAAAATGCTGGGATTCTTCTGCTACTTCTGCTGTTTTTTTTTTTCCCCCCAAAAAATGCTTCCTGCTGATTTTCAACCTGAGGATAAACGAAGAGTAAGAATTTAGAATTTAACTTCCATGTACTGCCTGAGAGCCGCAGAGAAACTCTGGAAGAGCTAGTTATGAGTGTAAAAATGTGGATAATAAAAATATAGTGTCTTACGGTCTGCATTGGCCAACCTCAATGAGAATCTCAGACTTGGTAACTCAAGTTTCAATTATCCCAACTGCACAGATTTAACTGTAGAATTTTAGAGAATTGCTCCCTGCGATGTTTGAAGATAATGCTCACTTATGTGCTTTCCCCTAAATTGCCTCTCTAGTTACCCATCTTTAAGCTCTCATTAATAATAACAGCTATGATTTATCAAATGCTTTTTATGTTAAGGGTACTGTTCCGAGTACTTTACATGTATTAACTCAATCCTCAGAGAAAGATCTTCCCATCATTTCCTCTCAACTTTTATGATTTGCAATATACAGAGAGATTAAGTAAATTGCTCAAGGTCACACAGCTAGCAAGTGGCAGATCTGGGAGTTAACACAAGTAGTGTGGCTCTAGAGAGCTGAGCTCTTAATGGTTAAGCTCCTGTTTGAAGCACTGGGCTCATTATGATTCAGAAGTCTTCATTTCTGTGTTACTATTTAACTGAGGAGAAGAAATGTTCAGGATGTTACTGCGTAAGTTACAACTCTAGATAGGCAAAAACCTTATCCCTGAGCACATTCATATGAAGTACTACGGAGACTCCAAATGCCAAGAACTCCATTATGAGTTATAAATGCCTGTGAATCTCTCTCCTACTTCCACCGTATGGGTCAAGGATGGATTTGTTCTGCATGAGAACAGCAAACTAAAGCACATACTTATTGAGTTATTTAGCTCAGGAATATGGGTGTGGTGACATGTATTACTTGAACACAGTGAGGAAATGCTGTGTGTTGATGAGCATTGCCTGAAGCATGGACCCCCTCTGACTTTTTATGTAAGTAGATGTTCATTTTTCCCCCACATACTGTTATAAAATGAATTCCATGTTATTCCCAATTTGAGGAGTAATTGTACTGTATCTTAAACACATGTACCATGACATGCCAAGGAAACTCCAACTTGCTCAAGGAAATGCTCCATTTTTAAGTCTGTCCCCAATATACCATCCATACAACACATGACCTACAGACACAGCAAAACTAAGTAGCATTTAGTTCTTGCCAGATTTCCCAGCAGTTAATCATATTCTGATGCAAATCTACCATAAAGGTTTCAAATGCCAAGTCAAGCATGGCTGGGCACCAAGTATCTTAAACCTTTGGGGGAATTTATAATAACATGAAAGTGTTGAAGCCATTCACATTATTTTTGCATTCCAGAACACTCTTCTGACTTGAAGATTCTTTTTCTTTTTTCTTGTTGTTGTTCTTTGAAAAGAAAGATAAATGGGCATATGTCATTTGGATAGAATTCTCTGGAAACTATAATCTACAACTAGTGCATTTATCTGAAACCCTGTCTTTCATTTTAAAGGTCATGGCTGTATAATTCTGATTTTAGCAAGTGGAAATATTTTTCAAAAGTGTAACCTAATTTTATTGTTCATCTTTAAATATTCATTTCATATTTGATGGGTTAGAAATCTGAAATTCAGATTAGTTCTTTTCCTTTTATTCTTTGCAAAAATCATCTATGAGTAAGATTTGCAGTTCATTTATTAAAAAGATATAAACAAAATAAACCTCACACTGCAATAAGAACTAATTAGAATTATTTGAAAGTTGGTAGTTACATGCAAGCAAATTGTAAATTCCAGTTATATAACTCAAATTCTTTGGGATTTATTTTAGAGTATTCATACACTGAATCATAGAATTGTAGAGCTGAAAGGAACATTAAAGTTCACTTCTTACAAAACTCTCACACTCACATTATTGATAACATCTGTAGTGATTTCTTAGCAAGCTCAAGGTCAGTTTCTAGTGAGCACCAATGCTAGGTATCAAATTAATTTCTTTGGTTCCTAATTTATGCACTTCCAATAAATGCTTGACCAAGCCATAGTACAAAAATAATAAATATTTCTTGTATCATATGCCCAAGATCTAGCCAGGATGTTTTGTCCTAACTTATGTTTTTTAGATTTTTAACTTATTTTTTATCGGAAAAGAAGATATACAGAGAGGAGGAGAGAGACAGAGAGAGGAAGATCTTTGTCTCAAGGATTCACTCCCCAAGAGGCCTCAACGGCTGGAACTGAGCCAATCTAAAGTCAGGATCCTGGAGCCTCCCCCAGGTCTCCCTTGCAGGTACAGGATCCCAAGGCTTTGGGCTGTCTTCGACTGCTTTCCCAGGCCACAAGCAAGGAGTTGGATGAGAAGAAGCCAGGCTGCCAGGATTAGAACCAGCACATGCAAGTTGAGGATTATAGCCACTAGGCTACTGCACCAGCCCCACTTGTTTTATTCTTAAGGGTGGAATTGCAGTGCACACAAGATCTCTTATGTGACCACTGATATTTAGTAAGACATAGAGTCCCACAGATCTTGCTTTTCAGAGGGTGTGAGCAAAGGACAGTGAGAGAGCATCATTATTCTACTGAATGGGATGGGGTGGCACATTTCCCCAGCTGATCCATGTACTCTGTAAATATTAAGCACCATTGATGTGAAAATTCCTTCCATAAAAATAAACGTCTGCTGATTTGAATTCTTCATCACAGAGGAAACATGACAAAGTTCATCTACTTTTTCCCATTTCTTCTACCTGTATAGCTTATCAGGGCTGCGGCTGTAAAATACAACAGCTAGGATGACTCAAGGAACACTTAAATACATTTCTTTACCATCCTAGAAGCTGGAAATCTGCAATAAAGATACTGAAGACTTTGCAGGAATATCTAGACTCTTTTCTCACTTCTACTCCATACCTAGCAGCTAGCAACACATGTCACGACACGGCTTGTAGCTGTGTGACTTCTGTGTCTTCACATGCCTTTCTCCTGTCTGTGTTTATACCTGTTTCCATTTGTCTCCAAGTTTCCTCTTTCATAGAAAGAAGCAGTCATTGGATTCCTGTGCCAAATCTAATCTGTTAGGAACATATTTTTATTTAGCTGCATCTGCAGAATTCCTATTTACAAAATAATTACTATTGGAGTTGCTAGAGTTATGACTTTCGTATATAGTTTCTAAAGGACACAATTCAAATTACTTTCGTTCTGAAATAAATTGCATTTGCTCACAGGACACACTACTAGAAGAAACAATGGTTACATTCTTGAATGACCTTTTTTTCATAAAAAAATTTTAAATGTTTGGCTAAGACAAAACAGACTATTTCCAGTACTAACCTCTGTCACTTGGCTTTAGTTTAGAGAATTTTTTTTGTCAGAAGCAATAATCTCTCCAATAATTCAAGTGATGCATGACCAGCATAGAGATCAATCAATGGGCCACCCTGAGCTGCTATTTGGGTCACCTTCTGCACAACACACGCTGAGTTTGTGTTCCTAGTTTTTGTTCACTTGAGATTTTTTTTTTTCATTGTCCACAGCCTCAGGTCTCTGTAATACTTCTTTGCATAACTCCCGGTCAGAGATATTTTGAATATCTGATACTGATCAGTGTGTGCTCACATTACAGAAGATATAATAACCAAATTTATTGGAAATAAAAAGAGAGACACAGATGGAGAAAGAAACTGAAAGAAACAGAGGTCTTCCGTTTACTGGTTATTCCTCCAAATGCCTGTGATTACAAGGCTAAGCCAGGTCATAGCCAGGAGCCCAGAATTCAGTGTGGCTGCCCCTACGTGGTTGTCAAGAATCAAACCACTGAATGGTCCTTTGCCACCTCCCAGGATGTGCAGCAGAAGGGAGCAGAAATTAGAAGCACAGATAGGATTGGATCTTAGCCCATTTATCTGATACGAAATTCAGGTACTTCTTTACTGCTCCAAGTGCCCATTATACATTGTTTTCTTTTTTCTTTCTTTTTTAAAAGATTTATTTATTTTTATTGAAAGGCGGATATACAGAGAGGAAGAGAGACAGAGAGGAAGATCTTGCATCCGATGGTTCACTCCCCAAGTGACCACAACAGCTGGAGCTGAGCCAATCAGAAGCCAGGAGCCAGGAGCTCCTCCAGGTCTCCCACGTGGGTACAGGGTCCCAAGGCTTTGGGCCATCCTCACCTCCTTTTCCAGGCCACCAGCAGGGAGCTGAATGGGAAGCAGGGCTGCTGGGATTAGAACCGGCGAACATATGGGATCCTGAGCGTGCAAGGTGAGGACCTTAACCACTACGCTATCATGCCGGGCCCAATACATTTTTTTTCCAAGCTCCCTTTCTACTACTCTGCTTTGTAATCATGTTTTTTTGTTTGTTTGTTGTTTGTTTTACTAAATTTACTCTTCATTGTCTTCTCAATAGACATCCCAATTTGCCAGCATCCTGGAATCTGTTTATACAGTCATCTGCTGTCTTCCTAGATCAAATATTCCTCGTTTCTCCATCTTCAAATCCTGTCTGTGTTGTAAAGCCAAAACAAATGGTAAATTCTTTTTAAAATGTGTGCACTCCTGGTTACTGTTTAAGCTTATGCACCTTCACCCTCATGCACACACATGCATATGATTTTAAGCTTAGGGATAAATAGTTGCACATATCAGTAACACAAGTATTTACACACTCACATTGAGTTTTATTGGTTTTTAAAAATTTTAATTGGATGCCAAGAAGACAAAGAGACAGAGATCCTCCTTTCTCCTTAATGTCCTTAACAGCCATGACTGAGGCTTGCTGACATCAGAACTGGAACCCTATCAATGTCTTCATGTGCATGGCAAGGACCCAAGTACTTGAGTCATCATCTGCTGCCTCCCAGAGCGCACATGGATAGGAAGTTAAACTGCAGGTGGAGAAGCCAGGACTCAGACCAGGTATTCCAATATGTGATGGGAGATTTTCAAGCAGCTTGTTAATCACTGTTAAAATCCTCCCCAAATATGTATTTTTAAAGTCATACATATATTCACATATATGCACATATATATGCACAGGTATGTACACATATATATATTTCTCACTCTCCACAATATGCATGCATTTAATTCACACAGAACTTCAAAAATAGATTTTGTTTTTGTATTTATTCCTGCGAAAGGCACTGATTTGGTGGGGGGTTGTGGAGAAACAGAAGGGGATATCTTCCACCCACATGTTCATTCATTAAATGACCACAACAGCTAGTTCTGGGCCAGAACAAATTGGTCATCCTTATGGATGAATGGGATCCAGGCTCTGGATTGTGTTATTGTCTGCCTAAGCACATTAGCAGGGAGCTGGGTGGGGCAGCAGAACAGCTGCAGGTGCAACTGACACGCTGTTCTAAGACGATGACATTGTAAATGACTCCCTAATCCACTGTACCACAATGCTGGCCCCATTACACAGCATTGTAGAACTGTCTCACATAGATTATTCAACATTTTGTAGTAGTGTATTATACATGGATTCTGTCGAATAGTTATGAAATGAAACACTATGAAGAAAATGCACAGGGTTCTCAAAATTTCTTTTGATGTTACAGAAGACTTAAGATTTTATTAAAATTAAGCACTAATATTAATACATTTCATAACTACACTCCAAGGAGAAGATGATCATGATTCAACAAGATGCAAGAACTCTGTTATAAAATCTCAGTTGTCAGGAAAATAATGGAAAAAGTAGATTTACATTAATGATGTACCATTGTGCTAGAATATAATCCTATGATTAAAAAAACATATTTGTGAGGGAGAGAGAAGACAGACAGACAGATACTAAATAGAGAAAGAGAGAGAGAGAGAGAGAGAGAGAGATCCTGATTCCAGTGCCTAGCTCATTTCCCAAATGTTAACAACGGCTGTAACTACACTGAGACTGTTGGAAATATCTGCATTACATATCTATGTATCTGGGTTTCCAATATAGCTTCTTACCAGTGCATACACAAGTAGAAAACAGAGGTCCCTTGAGTATTTGCATCTTTTTTAGCCATTTGGAAGACCCTGACAGAGTTCCTGACCTCAGGTTTCAGTCTGGCCTAGCCCCAGCTGTTGCATACATGTGGGTAGTGAACCAGCAGAGGGATCTCTCCCTCTCTCTCCTTTCTCTCTCTCTCTGTCACTTTGCCTTTTAAATAATTAAAAATAAATAAATTAAAAATTCATGAATAAATAGAATTAACTAGTTTAGAAAACTAGTATTTCAGGACCCTGCGTGATGGCCTATTGGCTAAATCCTTGTCCACGCCAGGATTCCATGTGAGTGCCAGTTCTATCCCAGCTGCTCCACTTCCCATCCAGCTCCCTGCTTGTGAACTGGGAAAGCATTAGAGGATGGCCCCAGTCCTTGGGACCCTGCACGCACATGGGAGACCTGGAAGAAGCGCCTGGCTCCTTCCTGGCTTCTCATTGGCATGGCTCTAGCCAATGAGGCCACTTGGGGGAGTGAACCAGCAGGCAGATCTTTCAGTCTCACCTCTCTGTAAATCTGCCTGTCAATAAAAATAAATAAATCCTTAAAAAATACTTTAATGTTTGTTCAGTTTTAGCTTTATTTCCCCATACACTTTTTGAAGTCTCCTTAGAGATAGACACTTGTAAAGCAGACTACATATACTTTAGGGAATGAAGTTAGACCTTGGTTTGTCTTCAGAATCTTATACTACTTAGGACAATGTCTTACACATAATTAAGCACAAATAATAGTCACAGAGTAAATAAATGCATGAATTATTAGACTGAAACTGTTTTAGACTAAATATGTATTTCAATTTATTAAGAGCCCAAGAATCTTAAACAATTTTTTTTCACATGCTAATACATCTAATCAAAGAATTGTTCAACATATTGGTCTTGTATATCAGGCACAAGAAATTTTATCAGATTTAGAAACACATAATTTGGCAAAAATAAATATGTTAAGTAATAATTATACCTTCACTTCTCTCAATTTATTATTCTCAAACAATATATAAAAACAAGATTATTTTTGGTTTATGACTTTAAGTTACAGAGAAAAGAAAACATTGAAAATAGTATATAGATCTGACATATTACATTTATTTGAATAAGTATATGATATTGAAATAGCACCAACTAATGACTAATATGTTAATATTTTAAGTCATCAGGTATAATTATGACTAGATAGGAAAGGATATACTGAAAGGTAGTCATTTGAAACATAATAAGGGAAAATGACTTTCTGGTAATTCATGCTTGAGTTTAAAATTACAAAAATCCACTTTTAAAATAATTATATGTATTTAGTTAGTTTATCTGAATAGATGCAGAGAAAGAGAGATGGAGGGAGGGAAGGCAAGAAAGAGAAGCAAATATAAAGAGAGACAGGGAGGGAGGTGTTCCGTCCTCTGATTCATTTCCCTAAGGCTGACAGTCCCTGGACCATGCAGAACACAGCAACATGCAATGTCAGTTTCCCATGTGAATGGCAGAGACTCCAGCATCTGGGCCATCACCCACTGCCTCCCAGGTAAGCATCCTCTGCAAACAGAGAAGCCAGAACATGTACCAGGTACTCCAAGGGGTGTCTTAACATCTAGATCGAATGTTCATTCCTCCATTTCTTTTCCACGTATCTGATCATGGTCCATCATGCAGGAAAACAGAAAAAATTAAGAAATGGCACATATTTTACTTTCCTAAGAAATCAGGTAATGTTATATATCTTGTGTATCAAAAAGTGCAGATCCGGGAATATGAAGAATCAATAGGGTAATAAAAGTATTTACTAATCTAGATTGAAGCCAGATAGAAATACCTAGAACCAACTTTTATGAACTCCTCAGATCATACAAGTTCATTCTCTCCTTCCTTCCTTCCTTCCTACAAGCCTGCCGGCCTGCATTCCTTCCTTCCTTCTCTCCTTCCTTCCTTCCCCCGTCCCTTCCTTCATCCTTCCTGCCTTTTTAATCTAGACTGGATAATATTTCGTTCTTCAGTCAGTTACTGTTTTGGAAAATTATTCTCTACTCAAACTAGCAATAGGATTGAGCTCTACTAAGATGGCTTACGTGCCTTGCACCCTTATTGTAACTGTCTACATTTTTTTTAAAGATTTATTTATTTTTATTACAAAGTCAGATATACAGAGAGGAGGAGAGACAGAGAGGAAGATCTTCTGTCCAATGATTCACTCCCCAAGTGAGCACAACGGCTGGTGCTGTGCCGATCCAAAGCCAGAAGCCTGGAGCTCTTCTGGGTCTCCCACATGGGCACAGGGTCCCAAGGCATTAGGCCATCCTCCACTGCTTTCCCAGGCCACAAGCAGGGAGCTGGATGGGAAGTGGAGCTGCCGGGATTAGAACCGGCGCCCATATGGGATGCAGGCATGTTCAAGGCAAGAACTTTAGCTGCTAGGCCACGCTCCCTGGCCCCTGTCTACATTCTTTTAAACTCAATCCTCCTTTTTCTTCTACATATACTATCTCCCCACTACCTCACATATACACCCTCAAATACCATCTATATTTTTAAAAATAAATTTTGTCTTATTTACTATAGATGCTCATTATCAACATGTTATATAACAATTGCTCAAGAATTACCCAAGCAACAAAAATTGAGAGACCATGAACTGATATTTCATCTCTTGCCTGGTTTCAGCTAGGTGTACCTTTCTTCTCTGAAATTGATATAAGCAATGGATCACAGATAACTTATACAGGATGATTTATTGTCATGGCATCAATGACAAGCAATTTATATGGACTTTATTTTCATTTTCCCTCTTCTCTTTTGCCTTTCTTCTTTCTTATTGTCTGCAAACATCTCTTTCTTTAGATATGTCTCTATTCCCTTTTTCCCATTATGTTGTTCTTGCTCTAAAACTACACTGGACAATTCATCGCCTGATTTCTAACAACAAATACATCACAAAATTTCAACCACATAATCAGATTTCTAGGTTTATAGATAAAGTCTTATAACTATAAATGTAAGTTGCCTAAGATTTTTTTTTTAATCGAAACCCTTTGATCACTTCGGCTGAGAAAAATACAAGTAATGTTGGCTATAAAGAACTGATTTTCAGAGAAATTTCCAAGACACAAATATCTCTCTCTATATATATATATGACCAATAACATGGAATCACATAACTGATTACTCCTTAGAGATCTACATGTCCCCTTCATGAAACCCAAATAACCCCATAAGATTATGCCATTCAATTTCATGGTCAGGTCTGTTAGATTTTACTGAAGTCATGTACTTCTGACCACCTCATTTTAACAAGCCTCTGTCCTTGACTGAATTACATCTCGCTCTGAGCAGAATCAGAAATAACTGAATTGCTCATTAAAAATAATGAGATGCCTTCATAACGAGTCTTGATCTATAGTTTCTTTCTGTGAAACATCTTGTTTTCAATGAAAAAAATAATTAGATCCCGGGGAGGTCCTCACCTTGGGATATAAAAGGTAGCCAAAAAAAAAACCATACTTAATTAAGTAAACTGAATGCTTTAAGAAGAATTTTACCGCAAAGCAGATTGACTAGGGAAAGAAGTCACATTTGTTAATGAAATAAACCTCAGGGCAAAAGTCAAATAGAAAACAGGCATGGAATCATCGACATGATTAGACTTCCAGAAGGCATCATAACTCTTTCAAAAGAGTTTACCCTGGCAGAGAAGGAAATACTGGTCAAAGAAGGGTTAATTGCATTTTTCAACCCATCAGACACTTGGACTCTTCCAAGTTCTAAATGTACTTTTCTTGCCTTAACAGCCTTCTTCATGCTGTGAAAATGGAACATAATTTTTTTTTCCTGAAGGCCTACCAAAGTTTAGTGAGCAATTTCTGTAAACACACCTCCACCCTTTCCATACACACACCAAGTGCAGTACAACGGTAACTAACTTCCCTGGTATTTTCAAATACACTGGTTGACTAGCTCACTCCTTTTCTTTCTTAATGAAATCCTCCAATTTACACAGCAATTAATAACTAGAGATAGGACTCTTTAAATAATTATAAGTGTCATAATAGCTGATATTTATGTGCTTATTATACTTTAGGCATTATGGTATGCAATAGTCATATATTCTTTGATAAAAAAATCTTTTATTTATTTGAACATCAAAGAGACAGAGAAGAGGGAGAATTTAGATACTGATTTTCTCTCTGCATGCCTAAAGCAGCCACAGCTGGGCTAGGCTGAAACAAAAAGTGCAAAGCTCAGTGTAGATCTTCTGTATGCTAACTGGGACACAACTGCTTGAGCTGTCAGCTGCTGCCTCCTGGGGTGTACACAGCAGAAAGCTAAAATGCAGTTGGTCCACGACTCAAACTCAAGCACCCAGCCCCCATTAAAAGAACTGGAACACCAACTTATCTATGGCTTAAGGCAACATTATGACTAGTATTAGAGAGTAAGAGAATAGGAAAAATAATCCAAGTTACACTTTTAGAACTCTACATCCAATTAGGAAAAACAAAACTCATGCTAGTATAGTTGAACCCATGATGTTTTGACTCGTGTAATTGTTCAAGGCTCATTCAATCATCCCAGGCCACATGGGATTTTCACGCTTAGCAATAACATCTAGTTTAGGTACAAAGCTTATACAGTGCCTTTAGTGAACAATTCTCAATGAAAAGGGTGAATGACAGTTCAGTCCCCAGTAAGGCAGGAATGCAGATTTAGTACTAAGAAAATGTCCACAAATATTTCAAAAGTAAAACATTTGTGCTATTATGTAAAATATGCTGATTTTTAAACTGCAATTTAATTATTTAAGAAAAAGATCTGCAGATTAGACCTGGCCAGTTTTCACCCCTTCTGTTATACTACGTAAGGACCAATGCATTTCATCACTATCCTCTCTACAAATGGGGCAGCTGGCTTCAAAGGACCATATTGTCTTCACCCCACAAAGCTCAAGTCTGTTTTTGGCTTCTTTCTCTTCTTTTAAATTATTACAAATCACTTTCAATTGCTAGACAGGTTCTCCTTCTTTTCCACACTTACTGCTGAACATTTGCTAATGTTCAAGACAACAATGGGAAACAAATGTTACATAATGTGGTGAGTCATTTAGCCTCATATGGCTCATTCGTCTTCTGATTAGGCTGCTTCTCTGCCTAGGAACAAAAGAAGTGGAAACAGACTGCATGCAGAGACACGGTGGGTCTTTGAATAGTGCTGGGATCACTTTTTTTTAAATTCCCCAGTATTAGCAAAAACACAACAAGATTGAATACCACCCAGAGAAGGTATCATGTTAACACTGACAACATAATCCTGACTATTAGAAATAAATTTAGCTGTCAGGGGAATCAGCTCAAGCGATCTGAAATGCCTATTTCATAACAAAAAAAAAGCTATGAATAGTGATTCCCCATGAGAATGTCCATTTACATTTCTAGCACTTTATTTAGCCCCAGAGGGAACTACTCTAATTTGTAGACCTTTGCCACCACTCTAAACTCAAACAGAACTCCCCAACAGCCCACCCACAGAGAATTCTCACAGCTTCAGGCTGAAGCAGGCTATATTTGGCTACAAAATAAAGAAAGTCTCTGTCTTCTTCAGGGTTGTTGAGAATTATTTCTCTGGGGAAGTCCACTGTGAAGAGCAAATCCACCTCCAATATGGCCCAGCTCTGCAAGGCACAGGTGAAGCGACTCTCATGGTCAGTGTGGATCAGCTTAGATTGACACATCGGCTAAGAAGACACCAGGCTACAGAGGTAGATATGAAAGTTGAGAGTATATAGTAAGTGTTCAGTTAAAATGAGCCTGGGCTGGGGCTGACACAGTGCTATGCTACGTAAAGCCTCTTACCACAATGCTCATTCAAGTGCTGAGTGCTCCAGTTCTGATCCAGTTCCCTGTTTCAGGCCTGGAAGATCAGCAAAGGATGGCACAAGTCCATGGGCTCCTGCATTCATGTGGTGGCCCTGAAGAAGCTCCTGGTTCCTGGCTTTGGACAGGCCCAACTCCTGTCAACTATCTGCGGAGTAAACCAAAGGATGGGGAAATTTCTTTCTCTCCTTCTCTCTCAGTAAATCTGTCTTCCAAATAAAAATAATAAATGAACTTCAAAAAAATGTTTCCAATATAGGTTTGGTATAATATCTTTTTTTTAATGTATCTTATTTTTATTGTAAATGCAGATTTATGAAGAGAGGAAGAAACAGAAGAAAGTTATTCCATCTGCTGGTTCACTCCCCAAATGCCCACAATAGCTGCAGCTGAGCCAATCCAAAGCCAGGAGCCAGGAATTACTTCTGGGACTTACATGTGGGTTCAGGGGCCCAAGGGCTTCACCCATCTTCTGCTTTTCCAGCTCATAGTGAGGAAGCCGGTTTAGAATTGGAGCAGTTGAAACATGAACATAGTGTCCATGTGGGATGCTTGCATTTGCACATGGAAGATTAGCTAGTCCCATCATGCTAGTCCCTGGCATAATATTTTTTATGTAACTGTTTTTATTTATTCAACTATAAAGACTGATTGCAGCAATTTTTTGATGGGTGACAGATTCAGATGGATCATATTGCTACAAATTTGGTTCAGGATCAGAACAGGATTCAGAAAATAGGGAAAACAAACACATCTCTGAACATTGAAACAGAGAAATACTTCTTTTAAAGTTTAATGAAATATATTTTTTTAAGGAATGATTTATTTATTTGTATTGTAAAGTCAGAATTACAGACAAAGAAGGAGACAAGAATCATTCATGTTCTGGGTCACTCCCAAGTGGCTGTATCTGCCAGAACTGAGTCAACCAAAAGTCAGAAGCCAGGAGCTGCTTTGAGGTCCTTTACACGGGTGCAATGGCCCAAGGCTTTGGGCCGTCCTCGACTGCTTTCCTAATCCACAAGCAGGGAGCTAGATGGGAAGTGGAGCTGCCGGGATTAGAACCAGAGCCTGTATAAAATCCTTGCACACTCAAAGCAATGATTCTAGCCACTAGGCTATTGCACCGGGTCCCCTAGCACAATATCTTAAAAGCTACATGCTTTAAGGCCACCCTTACTGTCTGGTTTTAACTAAATACAATACCCCATACACTGACCCTAAATCTTGAGTAAACCAAGTACCTGACGTATGTTTAACTGTTTATGAAGAACCTAACTCACTTAGGTGTTTGGTCTCCTAACTAAAATAAAGTGTTGACTTCCACTTGTGTTAAGCAGGGAAGCCTTGCTCAATAACAGGTACCACACACACGGAACCAAAATTTAAACCAAATGAGCTCTCAAACATGTCTTTTATTTTCTCTTCTCCCTCAATGCTGTTAAATAGAGAACGCTTTTTCTAGAGAAGCTATAACAAATTATTATAAACTGAATTACTTTAAATTCAGACAATCGTTCCATCAAAATTTAGGAGGGTAAAAGCTCAAAATTCAGATTCCCTAGAAGGTCAGTTTCCTTGAGAGCTTCCGTGGGCAGATTCTCCTCCTTGCCTCCTCGAGCTTCTATGTTTCTTGGCTGTGGCTCTACTCCAGTCTCTGCCTCCATCTTTGCCTGGCCTTCTCTGTGTGTCTTCTTCTCGTAGGCTTTATAAGAGCCTACAGTATAGGAATTATGCCCACTTAGGTATTCCAGGAGGAGTTCATGTCAAAATCCTTAATTCACATCAGCAAAGCCATTTTCGCCCAGGTCACATTCACAGGATACTAGATAAGTAGACCTAGCTTTTTTTTAAACGATTTTCATACAAAGCACTGAGGCAGTGAACACACACCCGTGCATGCACATTGTCAAGGAGAGAAGGGGGGAGGCACAACAGCCGCCCGTGTGCTATGTGACACTGCACTGGTTGAGCTGAAGCTTTCTAATCAACTCACCTATTCCTTCTAGATGAGATGTTTATGCACATGAACTTGTCTGTCGTCAGTGACAACTTACATCCCAAACCTGAACATCGGCTCTAAAACTAGTGAGAAAATTGTCCCTGTCTAAATTTTTTTAAAGAATCAAAATTTTCTTTGAAATGGCTACTTTGGAGTAATGGATAAAGGGAGAGCAAACTTAGACAAAATGTGCTTGGCATTTATAGAGCATGAAATCTGACAGGCACTATTAATTAGACATTTACTCCAACATGCCTTCAGTGAGATGCTGAGAGCTGGAATATGTGCAGGGTGTGCTGCAAAGCCGTTGAATGAATCCGGAACACCTGCTGCTTAGAAGTTCTGTACTCATCAATGTGATTCCCAAACACATTCTACAGGAGCAAAGTAATGACAACTGGTGGGAGTAAAGCAAAATCCTATTTTTTGCAATGAAAATTGCCTTATCAAGCAGGGCAGGGAGAACTATTGAGAAAGCCCATGGGCTTCAATAAAATTTCTCTTGGGTTCTTTTAGTACAAATCTCCAGAAGATATGCTTGCCTTTTTGCTCACATCCCTGCCTCTACAATCGGGGAAATTGTGTATTTGGTATGAGTTAGTCTTGCCTAGATTGAAAGCTTTCATCCAAAAGTTCATACATGGCTTTCAAATAACTTCCTCTGTAAATGAGTGAGTCTCTGCCCCTCCTCCTTTCAATTTTTGAATTTTGTGAAAGAGAATTTATTTTATGCACTACGTCTCCACACTCCATGTGCTTGTATCACTCCTTGCTTTCCCTGACCGTATTTCTTTACAGATGACAAAACCTTTGGTTCATCAGAATATGGCTGATGGAAGAGAATCATTTGGGGAGGTGGTGAGATCACCAACATCTCAGATTCCATCTTAATTGTCTACATCCTAATCTTTTTTTTTTTTTCTGTATGGGGTTACCTCTGTAGTTATTTCTTTTATTAATTACACTGCATTATGTGACACAGCTTTATAGGTACTGGGATTCCCCCCACCCCTCCCCAAACACTCCCCCCATGGTGGATTCCTCCACCTTGTTGCATTACCACAGTTCAAGTTCACATGAGATTCTTTCATTGCAAGCATATACCAAGCATAGAGTCCGGCATCTCCGCAGCCTCAGCTGGCAGAAGCTGGCACTGGGGACTAATTCTGTCAAGTCAAATCACAGAATCACCTAAAGAGTGCATAAACCGGGACTGAGAGAGACCTGGGAGGGGAAAAGTGGGTTCCCCCTTCTTGGGTCATTAGTCCCGCAGTAGGGCATGAAAACCAGGACAGGGGCTGGGGTGGCTAGACAGAGAGGCACTCAACAACATCCGTGAGGGCTGGATGGTTGAGTTGGTTAGCTGGAACTAAGCTTTAATGCCCAGTGACAAGTACAAGAGCCAAATGGGATGGGGGACAGACTGGTCTACTGCTACACATACTGGCAAACCAGGGTAGGGGGCAGGCCTGGTAGGGGTTATTGTGGGTTGCTCCGACTAGGCTGCAGCTCCCACTGGTTGATGTAAGGGCCGGGTATGTGCTGGGCAGAACCAGGCTGGACTGCAACACCCATTGGTTCCAGTGCAACTCGGGACTGAAAACAGAACCAACCCAGCAATTGAAACCACCAGCTGATCGTGGTGGTGGACTGTGCCGGGCCCTATGCTTGCTAGAACATACAAGAATCTGGTCTGGGAATACCTCAAAGTTTCTTTGGAGATCTCCCCAATCGAAACGCTGGACTCAGAACTCAAACCAAGAAAAGACAGAAGACAGAACAGGTCAATCATTCACCTCAGCTATAGGTTGGCAGCGAAATATGGGGCAAACGGAGACTTTATGATGGACCATATCAATCAGTGGTCGACCTCATCGAGCGAAACTGGCAGCGATTCATAACTGGAGAACTATTAAAACCACTTGAGCAAATATCTCAGAGCATGCCCCACATCCGGGACTTGGGGTGGGCGGGAAACCGGGTGGGGCTTCCCCCTCAATACCCTCTTTACCTGAGATACATGATGGAAACGATATGGACATAATAGTCTTACCCACTTCCCTATACCCCCTGAACCTTTTTTTTAAACCGTAATTAACTATGTAAAGATTGTCAAGAACAATACAATAAAAAAAAAAAAAAAAAGAGTCCGGCATCTTATTGTCCAGACAAATTCAACAGCTTGTTGGGGAGACCATCTCTGATCTGAAGGTAGAGCCGGCAGAGTATCATCCCAATCAATTAAAAGCCCTGACATAACATCAGCAACAATTGGGCCTGGCAGCGTGGCCTAGCAGCTAAAGTCCTCGCCTTGAAAGCCCCGGGATCCCATATGGGCGCTGGTTCTAATCCCGGCAGCTCCACTTCCTATCCAGCTCCCTGCTTGTGGCCTGGGAAAGCAGTCGAGGACGGCCCAATGCATTGGGACCCTGCACCCGTGTGGGAGACCTGGAAGAGGTTCCTGGTTCCCGGGTTCTGATCGGCGTGCATCGGCCCGTTGCGGCTCACTTGGGGAGTGAATCATCGGATGGAAGATCTTCCTCTCTGTCTCTCCTCCTCTGTGTATATCTGGCTGTAATAAAATGAATAAATCTTAAAAAAAAAAAAACATCAGCAACAATTTATAACGCTATGAAATTAATTGACATAGTGTTGAGTAACCAACATGTTAAAAAAATGCAAGTTCTTTACCACATCCTGTGACTCCTTCGTTGACATTTCAATTTTAGTTTATACACAACCAGGTTCTATGTGCCTTAAAATGGCTATAAATTACTATTCACCTGTCTTGTGTCTATTTTCATTGTAGTATTTAGCATTATATAGCATTGAAGCATAATTTTGCTGAACTTGGCTTTTTTTTTTTTTTGGGTAGTCTAGACTGGCTTATAAGTCTAACAAGACATATGTCAACAGTTTAGATGCAGAACAGTTTCAGGAGGGGTGTGCAGAGAAATACTCAATATCCTAGTGAGGAGTAACCAATCTTTGTGTCCTACCTAGTATGAATCCACGCTGACCGTTTCCTATCTGATTCCAAGCTTTCCTTGTTGTTCTCTATCTATTCTAGAGTTTTGTTTGTTTGTTTGTTTTGAGGGGTTTCTGGACTACATCCTAATCTTGAGCACATCAGAATATGAGATGTGATCCCATAACCTCTCTTGCTCACACTGCTATGACAGCTGTTTTGATCTATCCGTTCAGAAGGCATGCCTTGGTGTTGAGCACTTGTCTTCTTTATCAGCATATCTGAGCGTTAAGAGTTATGTGAAGACTGGTAGCAACTTTTTTTTCTTCTTTCTATCAGAAAAGGGTTGCCCTAAGAGATCTGGATGTAATTGCTCTAGTGTAAAGGTCTCGCAGAGCTTCCAGAATGCAGCCAGGTTTGAGAAACAGAATAGAATGGTGCAGCGTTAAAGTATTACTCTTGGAACACCAGCATCAGCAGCTTCACCTGGACTTGGTAGAAATGCAAATTCTTAGGCTCCAGCTGAACTCTTCAGAATCAGAAAATGAAGAAATTCAACAATCTGTCTTTGTGCCTAACCCTTCAGGTGATTTTTCTGGAAGTCAATGCTTCAGAAACTCTGCTATTGAGTATTACTCAAAACTCAACTTTTTATGGAAGGTACAAAAATGAATGGTTTGTCTCCTATCCCAATGTAACAAAAGTGTACTGGAAGAAAGCACCCAGAAAATACCATCAGATTCATATGACACTCAATGCCAGTCAAAATGTAACTAACTACAAGCTGTGTAAAGCCTGTTTCTTCTAAGAAGCAGAATTTCCAAAGGAAGGCAATGAATGCATGGCAAGCAGAAGGAAAGAGTGACTTGGCTTATTAGAAGACAGGACAGAGAACACAGATAACTGGTGCTAAAACCAGGAAGGACCTGTGAAAGAGAAAAGTAAGGGTTAATGCTGTTTCTGCTTCTGTATCCTGCTTGGCGAGATCAGGTAAGGGGTAGGGGAATGGCCATGATGGGCCTGACAATGGGAAGAAGGCCTAAGCTTCTGTCTCCTGATAAGTAAATTCCTTAGTCCGAGGAAATGAGGCCGGAGAGTCCTGAGCTGGTGCCAGAATAGGACTATAAAACTTAGCAAACAGGCTAAAACCTTGCAATATGTGCCTATATAATGCCTGTACCCCTGGACATCGGGGCTTCTTCTCCTTCGCGGAGTGGGAGCCTGTTCGCGAACGTCAATAAAATCCCTCTTGCTTTTGCAGCCTCTGACCTGGTTATTGGGGGCTTTCGGGTGGGGACTCCTGGGGCCCACACCCGTTAAACCCCCGCGGTTTAACACCTGGAAGACATCCACATCTTCCAGGGAATTAAGTAACTGATGATTTGAAGTTGGCTGAGCACAAGCAAGGAAGAAGGTGAAGAAGTATTCAGCTAGTTCCAAGTAGAAAAGAGCCAGGATACTCTAAGCAGGATTTATAAAGCAGTTATTTAGGAGGGTCTGCGATAAGGATGTTGAAAAGGTGGATTTATCTGGGATAGATGGCTAGGACTTCTTACCTTGACTTTACAATTCAAGTCTAAGAGAGTCCATGCCTGGTTTTATTTACTTGATGCAAGCCTCCTCCCCTGCTTACTTTTCCAGTGGTTTTGTTTGTTTTTGTTTTGTCATGTAAACGAATGACATTCTTTGAATAACAAAAAAGTGCTCAAAGCAGGAAATCTGTAAGGCAAAAGCAGCAGAAGATTGGAGCCAGCCACTTTAATGTAGTGTTGAAAAACAGAGTTAATGGCAGGTGCATGGATTTCATTTGTAACTATAGCTATCTTCTGTGAGAAATCACTATGTAAAATTGCCTAGTGGACTGATTCCTAGAAAGAGAAAATGAAAGCTATCAGACAAATGCTGAATTTTCATGAATTGCAATCATTTCTCTTCTTCTATGATCTCAGCATCGCCCTATCCTACACCTATAACACTATGTCCTGTATTTTAAAGTTCCCTTTCTGGGTCTCAGCTTATGTACTCTCAAATGATACTCCAAAGTCAGAACATGGAATTCAGGTCTCGCCAGTCACAGCTCCCTGAATAAATTGATTATCTAGTAATGTATCAGTCCCTTAGATACTGGCTCCAGGTGATCCAAACACAGAAAATAAAACTTAACAAGAATATTCTATTATGTCCCCCACAAAATTAATAACCATAAGGAGTATTTTGCGTTCCTAGCCATTTTAATGCCCTATATTCCTATAGGAAGTTAAATAGTAGGAACTTTTGTTAAGGAATGGTTAAATAGAACAAGAAACATTGTAAAAATAATGCAGAAGCAGGAATTGGAATTTAGAGTTGAAAGGTTATGTTTGAAAGATCCCTGGAGAAAACAAAAATAATTTTTAAATAGAAGCGCGTTCATAAATAATGTAAGTAATATTGAGTATTAATGAAGTTAGATCTCCATTAAGACTAAACTGAGTAAAAGCTTAAAGTATTGTATGTAGACTCCGATAATATAGTGGCTTTTAAGTGATTGCTTCTAACAGATATAGAATGATTTTTTTTTTAATCTTAGGATACATTATATACCAATTAAGTGAGAATCTGTGAGGCTGGAACCCAAGTGACAGCACCCTTTAAGCTTCTCCAGTATTCCTCTAATGTATCTGCTTACAAATGGCTTCTGGTTAATGGATAATTCTCCTGCATCAAAAAAGGGTTAATAACAAATGACAAAGCAGTTTTTTCAAAAAAAATGCTTAAGGTTTCGAAAACTTTACAATTTTCTTACCATTTAAAAGGAAGGAGAAATGTTTCCATTTAAAGAATTTGATAGATTAGGACCCAACGCAATAGTTAGTGGCTAAGTCTTTGCCTCGCACGTACCTGGATCCCATATAGACACTAGGAGGACAGCCCCAAACCCTGGAACCCTGCACCCACTTGGAAGACCTGGAAGATGCTCCTGGCTTCTGGTTTTGGATCGGTTTGGTTCCGGCCATTGCAGCCAATGGAGCATAAACCAGTGGAGGGAAGCTCTTTCTGTCTTTCCTTCTCTCTATAAACTTGCCTTTGCAATAAAAATAAAATCTTAAAAATGTAAAGATTGATACATTCACAGTACTTTTTCTTAAAAACCTGTGAAATCAACAGTGATTTTATGACATTAACACCTGTCTTGAGGTTTTCACCCCTAACTTTGTTAGATGAATCCTAAATTGCCTACTTATAGAGCAATTAGGGATAGAATTTTAGAGAACACAATACATTTATCCTCTGCAATAAGCAGAATAGTTACCTATTATCTACTTACATGGATGGTGGCTTCACTGTCATAACAAAAACCTTATTCCATGATAACTATGAGATTGTGTATGGCAATACTCACTACGTCTCTGCATCCTATTGCACTGAATCTGCTTAACGGTGATGTCCTGAATACAGATGCATTAGACTTCACATACCTAGACAAGTTCATATTCCCATTCATGGATTAACTTCCTTCACCATGCACCTAGATACAGCTTGTCAATTCTTCAAACATAAACCCCAACCACCACTATCAAATAGCTAGAATTGATTTGGAACATGAAATATGTCTGCCCCATCTGTTCTAGACACTACAGAAATTCTCTATTTCATCATGACCACAAAGAAGGAACCAAATTTAGGCAGGCAATGCAGTGGAAATAGGTTTAGTAAATATGGGCCATTCCCTGAAATAGGGAAGGGATGCTGGGATGGAGATTGTATAGCAAGAATAAGACAGAGGTGCCAGAAAGAAAGAAACAAACTGTTGAGGACTGTGAGGAATCTCCTATTTAACTCTATATGCTGGCTAAAAATTAGCACTGCCAGTTTCATAAGGAATCAAACAAGACAAGAAAATGTTGAATCAGATGATGAAGTATATCAATGACAGCACTGGAAGCAAAGTATGATTTTTATTATTGTCAATTGCTCTTGAACCTCAGGTCTCACTTGGACAGCTCGGTGGAGTCCCTGTAGAAGCAAAGAGATGCCAGATGCCATAGCATAGGATCCCTTCACATGAAGACTGGGAGACAGCAAACACCATAAAAAAACAGAAATAAGATGGGACCTGGTACTGTAGCCTAATGGCTAACGTCCTCGCCTTACATGAGCTGGGATCCCATATGGGTGCTGGTACGTGTCCCAGCTGCCTCAGTTCTGATCCAGCTCCCTGTTTGTGGCCTAGGAAAGCAGTGGAGGATGGCTCAAAGCCTAGCAACCCTGTACCTGCTAGCTGACCCAGAAGAAACTCCTGGCTCCTGACTTCAGATCAGCTCAGCTCTGGCTGTTGCAGCCACAGCAGATGGAAGATCTTTCTCTCCGTCTCTCCTTCTCTCCATAAATCTTACTTTCCAAAGAATGTAAATAAATCTTAAAAAAAAGATGAGAAGTTAAAAAATTAAAATAAACAACCAATATTATAATCTAAGTTTTCCAGCAAGTGACAAATGAATTTGGTTTCCAGTTAGAAAAACACTGCTGAGAGTCTTGGCTCACCAAAGGCATCTATCTAAAGGTAAAACCAGAGTTAAGACAATATTTAGGTATCATGCTTTTTACCTGCTGCATAAGAATTTCGGTGAATTTGCTTTCCAAATGCACCTCTATTTCGCTTTTCATTACAGATTTCATTTCAGGCGTATAAGCCACCAAGAACATTGCCAAAGGATATCATTATTATCTGATGCCTTACTACCCCAATTGAATCAGTCTCTTTAAGAATGCTGAAGCATTTGGGAAAATTCCTTGACACTAAATGGCTCGAGCATTTTCAGCAATCTTGGTTAGTTCAGATTTGCACAGAGAACAGCTGGAGATACAAGGGTACAAAGATGTACTGATTGCAAGTCAAGGAACCTGAGCAAAATCTAAATTAGAAACATTCAATTTCAGCTCACCCCAAGGGACAGCTAATAGGAAAGGCCCTATCCCATTCTAGAACGGAGAAAACAATAACGAAGTAAAGTAGAGGGGTGGACCCCTGAAGACCTCCTACAGACTGGCGTTGAACCTTCTCCTTATTTAGAGCTGCCCTTGCTGATCTGGAAATATATTCAGATTGCCTTCCTTAGGATACTGTTGAATCCATGAGGCAATCATCACAGCTAATTGAAAGGTAATGTCATGCTAAGCAAACAAGCACAGCTTAAAGCGAAATAGGCATGGAGTGCGGAGCTCCAACGCATAAACTGCAGCCATGGCCTCTTGCTAAGGCCCTCCTCTGCTTTGAATCTTAGCATCCTGCTTGGGAAAATCAATAAGCATTGACTAGCTCTAAATATTTAAGATATATTTGGGGAGTCTGGGGGTGGAGTATCATAATTCCAAAGACAGCCCAGAGGTAGGAGAATGCTTTGAAAGAAAGGGCAAGAAACACAGACCTTAGTCCTCCCTTCAACCACAACGGAAAAACTGTTTTTGGGAGACAGACTAGATGTACACATTCTCAGACATCGGATGCTGAGAGTTTACCCAAAGCAGGCTGGGGAACAGCATGTCTGTGCTTTCATAGGACATTGATAGGATTTAGTGCTCTCTTCTTGCTCATTTACCCTCATTGATATCAAGTCCTAGCACAGAACCCGTAAAATTAACTATTCCTCAGTGAGTGCTTTGGGGGATGGCTAACAGAAGAACATCAAGGAAAGGAGGAAGGACTGGTGAGTTTCCACAGGAGACACATCCATCCCTTAGCCCATCAGCTTCCCCTACATGTGCAGGTTTGATTCTCAGCTACTCTGTTTCCAATCTGGACCCTTCCTCATGCTCCTAGGAATTGCTCAAGCCATTAGGGCCTGGACCCCCTTGCGAGCCCTGGATAACCTCAGGGTTCTGGCCCCTGGCTTCAGCCCAGCAGAGGCCTGGCCATTGTGACCATTCCGGGAGTGAAACAGCAAATGAATGCGGTGTGTGTGTGTCGTTTTCTCTGTAACCCTACCTTTTAACCAAACAAATTAGAAAGAAAGAAAGCAGAACGCAAAACATCTCAAGACTCATTCTTAGGGCACCTGCCCTCAGGTATCACATCATTAAGGAAAAGCAGCTGAAACATTGCTTGGTATTTATAATCTCTGACATTTTGACATCTTCTGTCCTGACCTTTACTCTGGTCCACTATTTTCTCTTTTTGATTTTTTCACACCTGTTAAAGGACAGAGGACAAGAAGCACACACAATGCGATGGGCAAGCCCCGTGTCACGTGATACGATGGGCAGGCTCTGTGCCACCTGATATGATGGGCAGACCCTGTGCCAATAGTGGCTCACTGGACTCCTCTTTGTCACACGTAGTTCTGAACAGATGGAACCGATATTTTCCATTCTCCTTTAATGCCTTCTTCAGCTTTTCTTGAGAATGCCAGGACTTCATTTGACATTAAGAAGTTACTTTTTTTTTTAAAGATTTATTTATTTTTATTACAAAGTCAGATATACAGAGAGAGGAGGAGAGACAGAGAGGAAGATCTTCCATCCGATGATTCACTCCCCAAGTGAGCCGCAACGGGCCGGTGCATGCCGATCAGAACCCGGGAACCAGGAACCTCTTCCAGGTCTCCCTCATGGGTGCAGTGTCCCAATGCATTGGGCCGTCCTCGACTGCTTTCCCAGGACACAAGCAGGGAGCTGGATGGGAAGTGGAGCTGCCGGGATTAGAACCGGCGCCCATATGGGATCCCGGGCTTTCAAGGCGAGGACTTTAGCTGCTAGGCCACGCTCCCGGGCCTAAGAAGCATTGGATCGGTGCGTACCCGCCATTGCGACTCACTTGGGGAGTGAATCATCGGACGGAAGATCTTCCTCTCTGTCTCTGCTCCTCTCTGTATATCTGACTTCGTAATAAAAATAAATCCATCTTTAAAAAAAAAAAAAAGAAACAGAGAGGAAGATTTTCCGTCTGATGATTCACACCCCAAAGTCCTTGCCTTGAATGCGGCAGGATCCTATATGGTCACCGGTTCTAACCCCGGCAGCCCTGCTTCCCATCCAGTTCCCTGCTTGTGGCCTGGGGAGGGAGTCAAGGATGGCCCAAAGCCCGCATGGGAGACCTAGAGGAGGTTCCTGGCTCCTGGCTTCAGATTGGTGCAGCACCACTTGGGGTGTGGGTCATCAGACGGAAGATCTTCCTCCCTGTCTCTCCTCCTCTCTGTATACCTGCCTATCCAATAGAAATAAATCCATCTTTAAAAAAAAGAAGTTAGTTTGATTGGGCCTATAGAATACACATGTGAGGAATATTCAGCCCCCTGGAAGGGAAATAATTTCTATGTCCCAGGTTCTGCAAGGGCGAGCGACTATCCAGGGGGAAGATTGTTGTGTAGACAGAAAGGATCATCCTGTCTGTGGCAGGCAGAAACACAAAGCCTTCAATTCCTCCTGTTACAGACTTGTGGAAATAGAGAATTCAGAAGCAAAATAGTTTAACGATGTGTCTAAAATGTCAAAAACAACTTCAAAATCAGTCTGGAAAGACTCTAAATGGCTTTCACAGAAAGAAAAATTTCACCCCAAACATGATATTCAGCCCTGTAAAAGAAGTGTGGTATGTTGTCAGTTCTCAGCTCTAAACTACTTATGGAGGAAAATCCCAAGAAATAGATTTCCATGAAAACTTCATCAAAAATCCATGACCTGCCACCTTAAATCATCTTCAAACGTCCTGGCCTATGAATCAGGCCAGTAAATTTTTCTCAGGGCCTAACATAGAAACGATGGACAGGCAGCAAATAAAGCAGACCATATATTAAGCAAGAAATAGTGTGGGCTTGTTAAATGAGTTTTCAACCAAAAGAAATGCACAGTGATTCTCTTTGTAAGAAATAAATACGTTCTTTTGAAATTTTAAAATACACAGATTTGGGCACCCTGGCCCTCTTTGATATCATTCATCACAAAATTAATAATATTAAGTGAGAGTTTCCAGTTAGCAAGGAAGATTCTGTCCGATTTTAAATACTTTACAAGAGTTTGTCTGGCACATATTAGGGCCTTACTTTGCATTTGTCATGACCAAATTTCACCAACACAAACTGCAAGTTGAGACAGAAGCTTGGTGTGTTTGCAAGGCAATTCTTACAGAATAAGAGAACCAGAAATGTGCTTTCCATCCACTCAATCAGTAAGTTCTGAAATGTTAACAGTTAACAGCATGTCATCTGCTTTCAGGGCTACAACCCCTTAAAGCAGACTATTTAACATGTGCTGCTTACTGATTAAATACTGTCAATAAATATTAATTAAATGAACAAAGAAGACAGGAGTTTAGGGGAATGAACTCAGTATTCTGAGTTGAATCATCAGGTTTTGCATAGCCTGTTTTACTTTAAAGCCACTACATGGGCCCTGGCGCAGTAGCCTAGCGGCTAAAGTCCTCGCCTTGAATACGCCACGATCTCATATGGCTGCCAGTTCTAATCCCAGCAGCCCCACTTCCCATCCAGCTCCCTGCTTGTGGCCAGTGAAAGCAGTTGAGGACAGCCCAAAGCCTTGGGACCCTGCGCCCATGTGGGAGACCAGGAAGAAGCTGCTGGCTCCTGGCTTCGGATTAGCTCGGCTCTGGTCATTGCAGCCACTTGGGGTGTGAATCATCAGACGGAAAATCTTCCTGTTTCTCCTTCTCTCTGTATAACTGACTTTCCAATGCAAATAAAATAAATCTTTAAAAAAAAATACTACATTTTTTGTAGGCAATACTCACTCCAGTGCCCTGAAACAGCAGACCCCAGACAAGGTCCATGTGGTTCTCTTGTCTCAGTAGTAAGACCACCACTAAAGGGAAGCTGAGCCTCTAAATCGTCAAGCGTAGTCGTCATGGGAGAAGAAGCTGTTTGACAAGTGAGGAAAGACATTTTAAAAGGAAGATACAACTGGATTGTCTACCATCGTCTATACCTACAATGTCATGATATACTTCAATAGCAGAATGATGGACTTGTGACTGTTGCTGGAAGACCATACTATTGTAATCAACAGTAGGGGAGATGGGGAATGAGGAGTGTGAGAGCAGAAATCCCTGAGCTTATGGAACTGTATCATGAAAACTAAAAACTTGAAATTTAAAGAAACTGATTAAAAAGCATGTATATGATTAACATTATGTGTAGGCATGATTACATGGTACACATACTAGGGGAAAATGTGGGTTGGATGTTAATAGAAGTAGAATACATTTAAAATGGCATAGGAAAAATTGCCTTTTGGTAGTAAGATATAATCAGGATAGTGAAAAGGAAGCACTGGATCTTTGGTTCATAAAAAAAGGAATCTTGATGGAATTCAATAATGAAGTAGAGCAAATCCTCTTGAAATCCAGCAGGAGAGTAATCACTACTGAGCAAAAGCAACAGCCATAGAATGGCTGATGTATGGTCTGGTGAACTTCGCTCAGCAGGATTTGTGTTAGAGATCAGCACATGGGTTACACCTCAGGCCATAAACCAAAAGATCAATACTCCACATGGTGTAGAGTGTCCTTAGAGGGGCGTGTTTGTCTTCGTCTTTTTCCTTGCAATGGAACATTAAGGTGAATAAGCTAACTGAACAACCACATTGCTCAGTTTGATCTTGTTTTATGAGAAGCGTTAATGTCTCTGGTAAGCTGAGGGCAGTTTATTGTCTGAAGTGTCCAGCTTGTCACTGGCTATGTGAAAGCATTTGAAGAACCATTCATGATGGCGACTAGAAACAGGAATGAAGACCTTAGATTTGCAGTGTTACTGGTATACTACATGAGAACAGTGGGGAAAAAAAGTAAGTCTCTCCTTCCAAGTTGCATTTAACTTAGAAGTCTTTCAGAAAGGATCTAATGCTTTGAAAGATGAATTCTAGTCTGAAAACAAGTTTTGTGTTCACACTAGAGGAAAATCGGGGCCTTGCATGCTCCAGTCTTCACAGACTCGTTGTTTTTGTATGAACGGGTGTCTAATCCCCATGGGAATCTATCAGTGACCAATGAACATATTAACTGCTCTGGAAGCGAGACAGCAATGGAGAGGGGTGTGAAAACAAAATCAGCTTAGTGTAATTATTTTCATGAGTGATCTGAATGGGAACCCCGCATGGTATTTGGGTTGGGTTTCCAATGTCACCTAAAATATCACTGGTATCTACAACAAAACACTCATGGTTCCCACCTGTGTTATGCAGATGTTTTCATGAAGAAACACATAGGAGATGAGAGAGGAAGATCCTGGAAGGTGTGACTTTCACTCTGGCCCTGTGCTCCTGTGGTGACTAGCTCCTGCTCTTCTCCTAACAGACATTTATTTCGCTGTAGCACACGGAGCTGCTGACATACCTCCTGCCTCAGGGAGTGCAGAGCAGCTTATTCAGCCATCTGCGCTGCACCTGCCAGGAGCAATGCTGGTACCTGATACTGCTCCTTGATGACTTGCTAGAAGCAGTATATGAAAATATAATGCTACCCAGTGCTTGGTTTAATTTTGCCAACTCAAAGATAGCACAAGCTGGAGAAAAGAACGGAGGCTTGGGTGTCAACCATCTAAATAGCAGTCTCAATTTCTACAAAATCTTTTATTGAAGAACTTGAAGAAGTTACTTAACCTCTTGAATTTCCAATTCTTCCATGTAATATGGGGTTGGTAACACCTATATTAGCTTCTTTCTGCAGTCACATAATGATAAAAATGAATGCCTCCTTCTTAAGAGTGAAGGAAGCTGAAGAGATGAGTGTGAGCACTACATTCTTAAAATCACAATATATAAATGTAATTATTCCTTAGCTACCCAAATGTTGCCCTCATTAGAGAAGACAGCAGGACTCACAACCACAAAACTCACTTCAGTTCTGTCTTCACGCCTATGTCTAAAGTTAGCAACAGAGGGAGAACAAAGATGGATTCGAGAATGAACAAGATCAGACAGCCCCTGGAAGTTTAGGGCAGGCTGGCTGCTGAATTATAGCTGCCAGTATGTCCTCCTCGTTCTCTTCATCTGCTCTAGGGAACAATTACAGACACTGGTGCATACACTAAGACAAGGGAAAGCAATTTTTGGATCACAAGACAAATATATTTATAAGTCAATAACATCACATTAGCTTGACATCTATTAAAATGGACAAAAACAAGCTACCAAAATGAGGGAACTATGATTTTGTGGTTAACCTGGAGAATGATCAATAGGATTTGACCTTCTCCGAGTAGTTTCAAATTTGGTCAGCTCTCTAGGGCCCAACCAAGCCTGCTTTGGAAAGTGAGCCCAATGTTCACCTTAGCCAATCGCAGAGTGTTTTCAGGCCTCCCCAATCCTCAGTGAATCCTGAATTGGGGTTTTAAAAATTTCTTTTAAAATCTTCATTAGGCCATAAATTTCTGGCAATAGAAATGGCTGACAAATCCAAGTCTCATTTGTTATAAGTCAGTGTTCGGTGAACCATTTGTCTTATATTTCCCAATCATTCATTATCATCACTTTCCGAATTTCTTTAGAGCAAGTGAAGAATAGAATAACAAAAATATGGAACTATGCAGTGACTTTAATGTTGTATAGCATGATATTGTAACCATGGGTGACAAAAATCAGTGAAATATAAGAGGACATCAGAATGTCCATGGAAAAAGTGAATTGAATTAGAAACACTTATTTTAGTGCAAAGCTTTTTGAAATCTATGTAATTTTTCACAACATACATTTCCCATAGACTTTTTGATGGTCCTCATATTTCAAATGGATCATAGACAGGATTCAGTGTTGCGAATGCAGAGAACTGACCGATACTTGTAGTGAGGTCCATCTGTCCAATGTATGTCATAATTATGTACATTTATGGAAATTGAAAAAAATTTTAAATTGCATCTTAAAAGGACTAATCTCAGAAATTCCAGTAAGAATTTCATTCCGGACATCAATTTCAGTATCTGTGCACTTGAAATATTACTTTTCTACCAGGAGAAATATTTTGGATTTGCTGAAAGCAATCTATACTGAGGTAATTACTTGAAAAATCTCGATTTGTGCAGTATCTTCAGAAGAGCCCCAAGCTAGAATAAAGGTCTTGAACCTGAAACATTCTTTGCAAATTAACCAATATCTCACTTGTTTTATGAAACAAAAGTCTGAAATGCAACTGCTATGAGCTGTTGGCCTCAAATTGTTCCCCTGACAACCTGCTCTGCACTTGGCTTCAACAATTCCCATATGGAATGAAAGACAGTAGGGAAGGAAGGAAGCTATTAAGACGGTTTGCCTGCCTTCCTGAGTCCTCCGAGAAGCTGACCCTGGGTAAAATACTGGTTCACTCAGAAACTGTCCCCTCTAGGCCAAAAAAAAAAAAAAAAAAAAAAAAAAAAGTGAACACGATGATCGATTTTATGCATTTAAGCCCATTATTTCAACAAGAAATGTTTTAGTTTTAATTGGCTTGCAATAAATAAATAAATCAGATATATTTTGAGGGTGGAGTGTGATATTTTGGAACAGAGATTCAGTGTATAATGACCAGATCGCAGTGGTTACTGGGCATATCAGCTCAAACATTATGACTTTGTGTTGGAAACCGAAAACTTTTGAGACATACAGTTAATTAGTGATGCTCCTATTCATCCCACTGCACTGTTGAACACTCGCAGTCATTTCTTCGGCCCAGCTGCACTCTCACACGTGCTAAGCATCGTTCCTTCTTTTCTGTCCCCCCTCCCATATTTCCCAGGCTGTGATGACTACTATTCTATTCTCCACTTTTGTAAGACAAAATATTTTAACTTCTACGTATAAGTGAAAACACACAAAATTTGTCTTTATTTGTCTTGCTTATTTTATCTAATATGATGTCCTCCAGTTTCACCCATGTTGATGCAAGTGAATGAATTTTATTCGTTTTTGGCAAAATAACAATTCATTGTATAGATATACCACATGCGCTTTGGCCAGTCACTGTTAGTGGTTACCTCATTTCCAAAGTTCAATATTTTAAGTAATGACTTCCAGCTTCCTTAGGGATCTTTGTTTTTTAATATTTTTTTATTGCAAAGTCAGCTATATAGAGAGAGGAGGAAAGACAGAGAGGAAGATCCTTCGCCCAAGTGGCTGCAACGATCGGAGCTGTGTTGATCCAAAGCCAGGAGATAGGAGCCCTCCCCTGCCCACCTCCTGCTGGGTCTCCCATGTGGGTGCAGGCCTCAAAGGCCTGAGCCATCCTTGACTGCTTTCTCAGGCCATAAGCATGGAGTTGGATAGGAAGTGGGGCCACAAGGGTTAGAACCTGCGGCCATATGGGATCCCGGCACTTTCAAAGGGAGGACTTGAGCAGCTAGGCTACTGCACCGGGCCCTTCCTTAGGGATCTTAAAATACAATCTGTTAGAATTCCACCCCATTATTGTCTTATATCATTTCAAACAAGTCAAATAAAAATGTTTAATAAACAATGAATAAGTAAAACAAATAACAAGCAAAGTACATGGAATACGTTAATTTCCCAATAGTTCTCTCTATCTGGCATCTCCAGTTGTCCTTCTATGTGACAACAGTGAAAGTTCTAACCTTATCCGCTCAGCCTCCCTTTCCTCAACCTGAAAACATTTAACCTGAGGCCGTCTTTCAGCACTTGGGGAGCACAGCATTCTTCTTTCAAACAGCAACTGAAGAGAACTATTGTATCAATTTGGAGCCAGTGGAAAATACACTGCCATTCTGAAATTCACATCCCTCATGAATTTCCTGGGAACATGACAAGGAGTGTCCAGTCCCACTTTCTAGGAAATGAATGAGGAGTTACTGGAAAATGAAACTGGAAGACTGAAAGGGATTTCCAGGTTCTCTGTCTAGAGACTGCGTTGTTTGTTTTAAATGGCTAGTTTAACTCATAGTACTTCAGATGCATGAAAGTAACAGAATCTTTTGACATCTCCTCACACCAAACTTCTGTGACTGTACTCTCCCGACATGCGTGCCTAAGATGGCACAACCAGGAATGCTTAAAATAGCAAGGTGTTCACTTTTTTTTTTCCCAATTAGGTCAGTTCTTAGAAACATACGCAGTGAGTCAAGGTTGGAAGTACACAGGTCCAGCACTACTGAGAGTTGGGCTTATACAAATTCTGCCCAAAAATTTAAGGAAGAAAGAGAACTGAACAATAGAAGCAAAGTTGAACAATACAGAACTTACCAGAATCCCAGAAAGTATAGAATGGAACATTCACTGTGAAGCTATCTGTTTGCTCTTTTTAATCATCAATACATTGGGATTTTCTGTAAATTTGAGAAAAGGAATAGATAAATGCCTAATTTTAGAATTGCTATGATAGGTGGAGAGATAGAAATGATGATTTAAAGACAGTCCCCACGGGGAGTGAACCCAGTTTTTGATCAATGCCTGCAAGGGCTCTGAAACGTGGTAGAATCTGATGTTGCTCATAGAATTTCTCTCTTTGTTCTGAATCTGCCTATATTTGCATAGCCACTCACAGCAGCATTTATTTGTGCTAAACATTACTGATTACCTCCCACCAAATAATATCACCAAATCATGTTGTTTAGAAAGTCTTTATAATTTTTGTTCAATTGCTCGAAGGCCACTCACCAGTTGATACGAAAAAATGGCAACTTTATTTGGGAATTTTCCTGTTGAAGATGTAGACATTATTTATGATTATGTCAAATATTTATTTCTTAGCATTAAAATATTCTCTTTGAAAAAAGAGGAAATTTATAGGAAAAATTCTTCAGCAGTGGACTGTTCTAGGAAGATTCTGTTCTTATTGTTTTGCTTTTGACATGAACCGTGTAACTCTTTTATTAAAATGATTTTATTCATGAAATGATCAATAAACCATGTCTGTTAAGCCTCAGGTTCCTGAATTCACTATCTCAACAATGAGTGAGTGAGCATGTCACTTTGAAGCTACTGACAGTTTTTAAGAAGAGAGTCAAGTTATGGAAAACATGGTGCAGGCACTCAAGAGAGTCTCCAAATGCTTACAGACATATCAATAGTGCGGTCTTTTTTTTTTTTTTTAAAGATTTATTTATTGGAAAGCCGGATACACAGAGAGGAGGAGAGACAGAGAGGAAGATCTTCCATCCGATGTTTCACTCCCCAAGTGAGGCGCAACGGGCCGATGCTGTGCCGATCCGATGCCGGGAACCTGCCACCTCTTCTGGGTCTCCCGCATGGGTGCAGTGTCCCAAGGCTTTGGGCCGTCCTCAACTGCTTTCCCAGGCCACAAGCAGGGAGCTGGATGGGAAGTGGAGTTGCCGGGATTAGAACCGGCGCCCATATGGGATCCCAGGGCAATCAAGGCGAGGACTTTAGCCGCTAGGCCACGCTGCCGGGCTCAATAGTAAGCTTCTGACAATTGACAGTCAAATTTGTCAACATTTGGAAGAGCTACATGTTTTATAATAAACTATGCTGCTTATAGTATTATATAATGGTTTTATCTTTTATTATAAACAAATCAACAGATAAACATCTTTTAAGTTAATCAGTTTTAATTCCTAGCATGACAAATGTTGGTGGTTGTAAGTCACACCAATAAAAGCTATTTAAATTCTTAAATATTTTTAGGACTATATTGTCGTTTAGATGAAAGGATTTGAAATTTACTGCCTCAATGCACGACAATGTGCTCAAGCTATCATTGTAATATCATCAATTTTCTGATTTACTGATGTCAGAAAAATATAGTGAATGACCCTCCTTGTCTTCAAAACTATAGTCACTGACAGTATTGTCAGGAAGCTGCACACAAATTATATCAGTAAATCTGCTATTCTCAATATATCGCATTCAGTAAAATAATGATTTTCATCACGATAACAGTCATGATTTTCATTTATATAATAATTCTGATAACAAATTCCAATTAGCACATCCATTTTATGTCCACTGTGTTAATTTTATGTTAAAAGAAATCCAATAGTGCTCAATTACATTTGCTTCCAAATTAAATTAGCATTACATGAATTTAATGGGTATCTTAATTAGACCAAGCTATTAAGAGAATTTTATACAAATTAAATTCCACCTCTGCATAGTTCAATCTCTTTTTGTATTAAGCACAGGTTGAAAGTCTTTAAAACATAGAGACTATTTTAGTTCTAGCAAGAAAGGGAAAATAGTGAGGAAACTGAACAAGTTATAGCAAGACTCACTATAGCCAGAAACTATCTTATGAGTTTTATATGACTTCTGGTAATAGTAAACTTTCTTATTCACTGAAACACGAAAACATCTATTTTGAAAAATGAAGTAGTGTCACATTTCAGAGATTCTTTTTAAGATTTTTAGAAACTACAAATCACCAAATCAATGACTTGGCTTTTGAATCCAATTATTCAAGTTAACTAATTCTTAGAAAATTGTGATTATGTTAGGTATAACTGAAGTGGAAACAGATCACAAAATGCTTCAATGACAACTAGTAAAATAAATTACCTATGGCTTTTCTATGTGACTGATATTATTACAATTGATATTTAGTCATTTTACTAGCCATGATAAGGTAACATTCAGAGTAATTGCTATATGCGTAGCAATGTACTATCTACTTCACATAGTAATCTCTGTTTCTTATTATATTTCTACTTTGTAGACATTATTATTATGGTTCATAACTGAAGAAAATGAAAGTAGAGAACTGAAGACATTTTCTGGAATCCCCACAGCGAGTAAGGTAGAGACCCTGCTGATGTCAAAGACTTCTTTGAATTGTTGTTGTGTTGCCCTGTATGTAACGTCGGTAGAGTCCTTGAGGGATATCTGAGACTTCTCTGACTCCAGACAAGCAGCCTAGGGATGAATCAAGGTTATACCACTCCGCAGCCATGAAGGCTTACACACATACATTGTCTACTGACCAATTCATGCTGATATGATGGAGAAGGATGAATGGCAGCATAAAGGAGACAATTGCCCGTGAGTGAAAGTGAGATCTCTTTCAATCTACTGTTCATATGGTTGAACAACATGCTTTACATATTTGAAAAGCAAAGACTTACCAAAAATTACAGGTGTGAACGTGTAGCAAAGAATTACATAAGCCTAGCTTATAATAGTTATTTAAGTTCAATAATTATTTCAATTAGCTATTGAGCATATTATTGTTTCCAAACTGCAGCAAGGCATCATTTAAAAATACATCCTCAAAGTAGTTCTTCCAAAAGGAAGTTATATTCAAATTTCACTCAGTAGATTTATAATATTGCACACTTCTATGCAACTGGGATAAAACAAATTGTAGTCCATTAACATAAATTAAAATCCACAAAATATTAGTAAGCAAAATTTTTAGTATAATAGGAGGGAAACAATTATGAAAAGGAAGAAGAAAACACACCTGTAAAGTTTATTTGTAAAGCAGACGTTAAAGCAAAGTGACCTATTTCCTTTTTTCCCCCATTTTTATTTATTTAGAGGCAGATAAATTCAGAGAGAGAGAGAGAAATCCCATTCTTAGGATTAGTTCACTCCCCAAGTGGAGGCAATATCAGAATTAGACCAAGTCCAGTGGTAAGACTGGGCCAGAGAAGGGCCACAAGATGAGAATTCAGTCCAAATCTCCCACACGTGAGGAGGAATTTCATTACTGTAGCTATCATCACTGCTTCCAAGGTCTATGCTAGCAGGAAATTGAACGCAATTCCTGGAGTTGGAAATTGACCCCAGACTCCTCAATATGGGGTATATATATTTTAGTTCCATCTGCTAAGAAAGTGGAGAAGTAGTGAAATTCCAAATAGCATGAAATATCTTTATTATTTATGCTTTCTTTTTTTAAAATTGTTATTACAAGTCAGATATACAGAGAAGAGGAGAGACAGAGAGGAAGATCTTCTGTCTGATGATTCACTCCCCAAGTGAATTCAACGGCTGGTTCTGTGCGGATCCGAAGCCGGGAACCAGGAACCTCTTCCGGGTCTCCCACACGGGTGCAGGGTCCCAAGGCTTTGGGCCATCCTCGACTGCTTTCCCAGGCCACAAGCAGGGAGATAGATGGGAAGTGGAGCTGCTGGGATTAGAAGCAGTGCCCGTATGGGATCCTGGGGCATTCAAGGCGAGGACCTCAGCCGCTAGGCCACGCTGCCGGGCCCTATTTATGCTTTCTTTCTAAATATTTCCAATGGCAATTTTGACGAAGTATTGATTCCAGGTGTGAGGTCTGAAAAGTATTAGGGAATCCTAGTACAAGGAAGTGAGCAAATATTTATAATAGAAGCAGAATAAACTTAGTGATAATCATACATCTATCAATACGATTTAAAACTTTAATGTTACAGTCACATTTAAAAAAAAGTAGAAAAAAATAACAAGGAAATGTATAAGGAAAATGCATTTCCAATCATTGTTTTGCAAATCCATATGGTTTTATTAAAAAAAAAAAAGTAGGGCCCGGCACCATAGCCTATCAGCTAAAGTCCTCGCCTTGAACACACAGGGTTCCCATATGGGCGCCGGTTCTAATCCCGGCAGCTCCACTTCCCATCCAGCTCCCTGCTTGTGGCCTGGGAAAGCAGTGGAGGATGGCCCAGACCACTGGGACCCTGCACCCGCATTGGAAACCTGGAAGAGGTTGCAGGTTCCCGGCTTCTGATCCGTGCAGCACCAGCCGTTGCGCTCACTTGGGGAGTGAATCATCAGATGGAAGATCTTCCTCTCTGTCTCTCCTCCTCTCTGTATATCTGACTTTGTAATAAAAATAAATCTTTAAAAAAAAAGTGTCCCTACTGAATTCTAAGAGATTCATTTGGGAAGGTTTAAGTAAACAGTATTCACAAAAAAGTATCAGTACTTACAAAGAGAAAAATATGATGTCACAATACAAACCACGTGAATGCACTTAGCTTCCCGATAGCATAACAAGCTGTTGTGATATAAGTAAGCCTTACTATTAACTATTGTTATTAAAATGGAGAAACCTGAAGGAAACTTACTGGAAATATAAATAAAGGGTAGATGAAAATGTTAACCTACAAATAGTCACCCGAATACAAATTGTGGAATACTTTATAGTAATCATAGCCTAGATTCCTCAAAAGTGCAGTATCATAAAAAACAATGCAGAGGGCCCCACATGATGACCAGTGACTGAATACTTATCTTGCAAACATTGGAACCCGTATAGGTGCCAGTTCATTTCCCGGCTGCTCCACTTCTTATCCAGCTTCTTGCTTGTGGCCTGGGAAAGCAGAAGAAAATGGCCCAAATTTGGGGACCCTGCCCCCACATGGGAGACCTGGACGAAGCTCCTAGCTCTTGGTTTCAGATTGGCTCAGCTCTAGAAGATGTGTCCACTTGGGGAGAAAAGCAGCAGACAGATCTTTCTCTCTGTATCACCTTCTCTCTGCAAATTAGCCTTTCCAATAAATAAATAAATAAATAAATAAATAAATAAATAAATAAATAAATAAATAAATCTTAATAAAATAAAGCAATGGAGAGAATATTTTAGTGTGAAAGAGATTTAAGTGACGAAACCGCAAATAGGCAAAGCCAGATTGCAAACTGACTGCATAGATACGTAAAGCATCCACAGAGCCTGAGACTAACCATACAAAATAACCATATGAAAGTGCTTGACCTGTAAGTCACTGCCTCTCCAACTCATCAGCGTGAAATCAGATTGGAGCAGAAAGACGGGAGCTTACCAGCACTCAGATTCGTCCTGTGAATTTATCAAGCGGTATGTTAACTCGCTGTGACCCAAACCACTCTTCAAGTGGCTTTCTGAGCATTGTAAGTATTAGTCAAAACTACCCCTTTACGCCTTTCTCACTGACACCACTATTACGTTGGCTTTATCTTTCGCCTGCTTTTGAGATTGTTGAAGAAGCAGGGTACAGTCTGTTTCAAGGAAAGAGATCTTCAGTTTTGTCAAAGAGTTCAAGATGAGAATCAGGGTATCAGGAAGAATGCACAAGATGTGAGGGATCAGGTTAATGATTAAGGTTGGCAAACGGCTTTGCCAGTGAAAAATTTGAAGAAATTCAGCTAATTATCTTAGCTGAATTGCTCTTTCACCCTCGTTCTTCATTCCTTAATGAAGTTGGTAAAATTTGGAAAGAAATAATATTCCAATAAAATGATGGGACAATTAGACATGTTTCATGCCCCTAAGGTGATGAGTGCTAACCATTTAAATCTCAGCAGGAATCACCTTTGGTGAAAAATTGCTTTCTGGAAAATGCGATTGTCTAATTAGAAATGTGGACAACATTTTAGGATTTGCAAAAAAAAATTAGTCTAGCAAGAATGAAATCTTCAAAGCATAAAATACTAAAAAAAAAAAAAAAAGCCGCAGCCTTGGTAGCTCAAAAAAAATGGCATCATCACATATTAAATCATACAATCTTAGTTCAAGAGCCAGTGCCACAAAATTAATATTGCCTGCCACAGACTTGGCTTAAAATATCCCAGACCCCCAACAATACCTAAGCTTAAATGTGAGCATATAACTAACTTTAATAAAAGTTTTAACACAAGTTTTTTTAAAATTTGAAAATTATTAATTGTTTTTATTTTTGATGATTTTTGCACAGTATTAGGGTGACTAGGATCAAGGGCTTTAGGAAGGTGGGTGAGATCACCATTTCCACATTTTTTTTTCTTCCTGTATCTGAGGGAAGGAAGAGACAAGGAGAGAAGCCACACCCAGCCTCCCAAATGCTTCTGCACCCTGGGATGGAGGACAGCCACCTGACACTACCCCAGGGTCCCCAAAATGTGGGGCATGATCTGAGGATCCTGCTCATGAGGTTTTGATAGTTCAACAGATCCAAACTACTGCCAATCTTGCCACTCCAAGCATGATGAAAGCTCTCCAGAATCCACTGGTAGACACAGTCCAACACAGAGTCTCTGTTTGCCCAGTTACTCACAGCCAACACTTGGCTGAGGTAGTTGATCGGTGAGTTCTGTCCTGTCTTTTGTTGCAGTACCAGGTGTCCTCTGCAGACTCCAGTGTATTACCACGTCTTCCATGCGCACCTGGATGTGCTGTCCGATGCTCTGTCTAAGCCACCAAGGAGACCCAGCTCTGACCCATGCACTCCATCAGACCCTGGAATCAGCAATTTCCCCATCATTGGGGTTCTCAGTCAAGCAATTCAGTTGGGAGGGATCTCCAAAGAAATTTTGTCTGAGGTGATCCCAGACCTGATTCTTGCGTATGCTTGCTAATACAGGCATCCAGCACAGTCTGTCACCCCAATCTGCTTATGCGCATTCTGGTGGTTGGAACTGCTTGGTCAATTCTGTCTCTAGCCCTGTCTATTACACAAACCAGTGGGTGTTACAGCCCAGCCTGATCCTGCCCACCACACATTCAGCCTTCACATAAACTAGTGACAGGTCATGCTGGATGAGGCTGTCACACCTACAGCTTTGCATGAGCCAAGGATGAGAGCAAACTGACCAGAACCAGGTTTCAGCACTCACCAGTGAGAGATGGGACTAGGGGAAGACAGGGTCAGGCCAGTCTACAGCATCCAAAGGCCAAAGCCAAGACAGCTGGGTCACAGGTACCACTGGCACATGCAAGATCTATGGCTGGGAACAGACCTTGTTGGGGAGTAAAAGGGATTCCCTGGCTGGGTTGTGGTTCTGACTGGTGAGTGTAAAGGCCAGAGTGGGGGCTAGTCTGGGCTGGCTGCAATGTCCCTCGGCACAAGTGTGGAATGGGTCTAGGGTGCATCAGACTGGGCTAGATTCTAGCACCCACTGGTGCTCATGAGAACTGGCTAGGCTAATATGATTTTTAAAAAAGATTTATTTATGTTTTTATTACAAAGTCAGATATACAGAGAGGAGGAGAGACAGAGAGGAAGACCTCCCCAAGTGACCACAACAGCCGGTGCTGCGCTGATCCGAAGCCGGGAACCAGGAACCTCTTCCGGGTTCTCCCATGTGGGTGCAGGGTCCCAAAGCTTTGGGCCATCCTTGACTGCTTTCCCAGGCCACAAGCAGGGAGCTGGATGGGAAGAGGAGCAGGCAGGATTAGAACCAGTGCCCATTTGGGATCCTTTTAATGCAAGTTAATACTTCGCCTCCACTCGTCTGTTCACTGGCAATTTGCAAGACCCAAGCTTCAATCAACTGTGTCAACATCTCTAGGATGGTTGAAAAAATCAACTATTCCTAATCATTGTAAAACATTTCTGAAATTTGGTTTCTGAAGTCATCATTACCCTCCTGCAAAACGCATTCCATGGCTCAGTACATGGCTTGACAACCCCAAGACATCCTTAGTCCTGTAAAAAGTCCTAATTCATGCAAGCAGTAGATTTCCACTTACAGTAAATTAGGTGTGCCAACCAGGGAGTTCCAAGGGCCTCATCCCACAAGGACCTTGAGATATTCTAACCCTTGAACTCAGTATTTCCAAGGTCTCTCTCCAGACCCACATCATCTTAGGAGTGTGCCATGATTACCATCCCTCGCCACTCAAACTCCCAGATCATCTTTCTTTAAAACTTCTCAATTATTGTGCAATGATTATCTAAGTCTACACAGCTCCCTCTGTATTCCAGAGCAGTGGCAGATTATTTTAGCAGCATGTTTGCCAGTTTTAATTTACCCTGGCACATTAACAAGGTAAAATACAGTATAATCCACCACATGAAAAGAAAAGCAGCATTCTCTGAGCAGCATTTCTATATTATTTAATATAGTATGAATATGTTTTGGGATCAGAGTAATCTGATCACAGAGAACAATTTCAGGTCAAAGCTTGCAGACCCCACTGGATTCCAACTGTTGTCTTGAAAGCTGGTTCAAAATATATTTAGCATCTTTGCTCTTCTGGCATCTTATTTTATAATACCATATTTTCTTTAAAGATTTATTTTATTTTTATTACAAAGTCAGATATACTGAGAGGAGGAGAGATAGAGAGGAAGTGGAGCTGCCGGGATTAGAACCAGCAGCCATATGGGATCAAGGCGAGGACCTTAGCCGCTAGGCTGCGCTGCCAAGCCCTCTTCTGGCATCTTAAATGACAAATATTCCATTTAATTGGTGAACAATGCCTGGT